>NC_036868.1:10704779-10716483 GCF_002910315.2 Salvelinus sp. IW2-2015 | reverse complement strand
GCTAGGCTATGCTAGTCAGCTTTTTTGATGAGGAGGATCCCGGATCCGGGAGAGAGAAGCGGTAGAGGTAAACTACACAGGCTCTAGAAATGTCAACTTGAGGGAAATGTTCTTTAAACTACACAGGCTCTAGAAACATCAACTTGAGGGAAATGTTCTTTAAACTACACAGGCTCTAGAAACGTCAACTTGAGGGAAATGTTCTTTAAACTACACAGGCTCTAGAAAAGTCAACTTGAGGGAAATGTTTTTTAAAGTACACAGGCTCTAGAAACATCAACATGAGTAAAATGTTTTACTGTATGTATTATGATGAGTGTGAGTGTCATCTTGTTTCTTCATGCGGGCCACAGTGAAAGATTTCCACCTGCCGTCGTTGTCTCTTGATGCTGAAGACCGAGCGGATGCCTGCGCCCAGGTCAAAACTCACCTTCACACAACCATCACTCAACTCAGCACTCATAAAGTCCTTCTGTCTCAGAGAGCGGGAGAGAGGGGAAGAGAAAGTGAGAGAGCGAGAAAGAGAGAGAGAGAGAGAGACCGAGAGAGAGAGTATATTGATCAATATTGATAAATGCTTTATATGTAACACATATTTAATAGTCTTCATTACTACTGAAGTTCAACAATTTGCCAGTCCTTGTTAAGATACAGGTGTGTGTATATGAGTGAGGTTACCGTATCCTTAGTGACAAAGTACATGAGCATGGAGTCGGTGGAGAAGGAGTGGAACTTGAACATGACGGTGGAGAAGGAGTGGAACTTGAACATGACGGTGGAGAAGGAGTGGAACTTGAACATGACGGTGGAGAAGGAGTGGAACTTGAACATGACGGTGGAGAAGTTGGGGTTCCATCTGGTGGGCTGGCTCACAGCAGCGTAGCCCTCCCCATCAGACTGTACCGTCCCCTCCGTGTCTGATGGCTGGGGGCTGGTGCACACACACCCAAACACTCAGCAACAATCAAATCGAAATCAAATCAAATTTGATTTGTCACATGTGCCAAATACAACAGGTGTAGTTCACCTTACCGTGAAATGCTTACTCACAAGCCTTTAACTAAAAATGCAGATCAAGAAATAGAGTTAAGAAAATATTTACTAAATAAACTAAAGTAAAAAATAAAGTAAAAAGTAACACAATAAAATAACGAGGCTATACCCATGGAGGTACCAGAACCGAGTTAATGTGTGGGGGTACAGGTTAGTCGAGGAAGTTAACTTTTAGTACATAAAAGATTGTATAGTGAACTTTAGAGTGAAAGGTTTCTGAAAGTATATGAGATCTTTTAAAAAAGTGAATCAAGTCCATACACTATAAGAGTGTATTCAATGTGATATGATCATACAGACCAGACCTACTTAAACCACACATCCTTTGCAGTCTCCTTCTCTCTCTCTGTAGTTCCACAGGCTGATAGGTTTGTTGTCCAGGTATGTCACTCCCATACACCGGGAGAAAGTAGTGGTTTTGACCGCGTCCATTTTCTACAGGACAAACAACGAAACGCATAGTGAATACAATTGCATCTACCAAAATAGAAACGGGTAAAAATGACTAAATGGCTCCGGGATAAACTACTGTATGACAAAGTGATATCAGCTACCTTCACACTGCCCAACATGCAACCGACAAACAGGTAGGCATTCTGGTCCACATCCAGGATAGTATAGCCTTCAGGGGAGGTGCCACTCTTAGAGGTGGGCATGATGCCAGCTCTGGGACCCTCCAGTGCATGGACAGAGATGGTGCCATTAATTCCATTCCTGGGACCAAAACAGAAAACATCAGACGAGAAGTCTGATTTTTGAATAAGAAGCTTACCTGGCACAATCAATGCTAAAATATGAATTAATTAATAAATAAACTGATAGACAAATCTCTCTATCCCTGTATAATCTTTGCTCTGAAAAATATCTGGTATAGAAAATCAATAACAATGGTATTCTACCGTGAGGCCTCGATGCGATGCCAGTTGCCGTAGTTTATAGTCATGTCAGGGTACTCCACGTTACCCATTCCGGGTAATGATGAGCCAATAAGATGCAGCACTGCAATCTCCTATCTGATAACATTACAGGTCCATTACTATTCTGTCTCTCTTGGTTGCTGTAGTGTAGTGTAGGTAGCAAAGTGCAGGAGAACAGAGCAGGACACATTAGAATAAGATACTGGGGAAGAATCACAGGCAAATCAAGAGATGAACAACAGTAGTGTGATTTCCCCAGGGAAATCAGTGATGAAGACAGATTAAATAGTCCGGTTTGAACTGGCGGCTAATTGCTGTGGCTGCTGTTGCAGTACATAGAGGCAATATCACCTACTCTCTCCTGGGGATCACACAGAGAAACAAATAACCTTTTATTATTTTCTCTCTGACTTTAAGATAATTGGTATTTATCTAGTATGTTGGGAAGTAACCACTGGTGGAATGATTTCAAATGAATTGGCCAACAACACATTACACATCCCAGAATAGAGATGAGCCAAATCTAAACACTAAATGGCCCTAATATGTTACGTTTCACACACATTATTTGTTGCCCTGAGGTTTCCCTTATTATGGTTCAGTGATTTACTGGGGGATTGTATCCACACACACACACACACACACACACACACACACACACACACACACACACACACACACACACAAAAGGTGACAAACATCCCAGTGTGGTGCTATGTCCTCTGACTCACGTATTTGGCACTGCCCAGGTAGAAGAGTCGGTTATCAGGGGAGGTGGTCTTCACATTCACACTGATGGTGTTGTAGCGACCCTTCTTGATTTCTGGTCCATATGCACGGACACAGTTTCCCCCGGAGGACACAGACACTTTCATCTGTGGAGAGAGACATCACATAGATCACCAGACAGAGAGCACTTAAAAAGCCCAAGGAACGCTCAGGGATCTTCTATTCGATGTGTCTATTTCCACTGAATCCATAGATGCCCGCTATTAGTCTGTGAGGTGGACGGAAGCTGAGCTACAGCGGTGTTTGTAACGTCTGTAAAGCAATGATTGTATGCTGTAAAGTCTGACCGATTTTAGCTACAAACTGTTATGATCCCATTCTGAAAATGTTACTCTCAGGAACACCGATATGTTTTCTTCTAGCACGCTCACAAGCTAATACCAATGACAAGGCCCAAGGAACACTCAGGAAAACACAATTGTGTAGTGACAGAAGTAAAATACAAGGTCCTTTAGAGGCAAGAGAATTTTTATTTTATTTTACACTTTTGTAAAAAAGAATTATAAAAAAAAGCCTTGACATTGATTGAATTTTTCTTTTTTGAACAGAGCCTTCACTCAAATGGTGGCAATGCATGTGAACCACAGAGTAAAGCTGGGTGGATGGATTTACAGGGAGGTGACTTAACTTTCATCACTTTAGGAAGAACCAACTGTGTGTGACTGAACTCTCCTAGAAAGATTTGTGAATCGTGATTTCTGTGATGACACAATGGCACAATTAGCAGAATGGCCATCTTAAAAGCCACTGATTACAGCTGTGAAAACAGGGGAAGTTGAGAACGAGAGAGAGGGATGGAGAGGAGGAGTGTGACTCACGGAGTTGGCCTGCTTGCGCGCCTGGTTGATCAACTCTTTAATCTGGGAGATATTTTTCTTCAGGTTGTCCGGTAGCTCCTGGATGGGCTTCAGTTCCTCCAGCAGTCTGTCTGCCTTGTCTTTCAGGTCCTTCACCTTGGGCCTCGCTGCATGGACTGATAGACACACACGGGCACGCACACACACACACCACCATGCATGCAGAAGCAGACACACACACGCAAGCACACACCCACACAGGCAGACAGAAACACACACACACAGGCACGAACAAACACACGCGTGTAAGGACGCACACGCCACGCCCCACACCACACACACACACACACACACACACACCACACACACACACACACACAACACACACACACAACACACACACACACACACACACACACACACACACACACACCCACACACAACACACACACACACACACACACACACACACACACACACACACACACAACACACCAACCAAGTCAAAAACATCCCTTCCTTATTAACTACTGTAGCACGTTCACAGCCACTGCTTTCTGTGAGCCAGGCCTATTAGTCAGAGATCAGCGGAGAGATGTCGGCATCTTAATCACTTATTTAGAAGCATCAAAGGTAAAGAGCTAAAAGCTGTTACGAGAAGAAAGATTGCTATGCATTCAAGAAGGCCCTGACGAAGGCCATGCAGCCGAAACGCGTCAGATTTTTAAAACGTTGTTTCTATTGAACATGCCATACAAATAAAGGCATTTTAATTAATTATATAAAGAGTGCCTTGGTCCTCCTTTCTTATTGACATGCTTATAGCTGTTGGGTTTCAAAAGAAAAATGGGACAGAAAGAAAAGAATATGTGAGATACAGAATTATACAATGTCATTGTGTGAGACAAACGTGCCAGAGTAATACAGGTTTGCATTTTGAGTCAATCAGCTCATGATATGGCACAGACAATCATTTCATATACAGTAGATACTGTAGCTAAGGCTTGACTACCCTTAAGAACTACAACACCCAGAAGATCTCTTACTGTTTTTCCTCAGGATCCTGGATCATGTTGTTAGCCTTGTTGACGTCGTCCTCCAGCTTGCTGTTGTTCCTCTGCAGCCCCATCAGGTACAGGTTCATGTCTCTCATTCTGGCCAGCACATTGTTGGCTGTGTTGTTGGCATCTCCTGCCTTGGACTTGGTGGCCTGTAGCTTAGCTGCTGTATCTGAACGATACAGTATGTACTCATTTAATCTTGAAAGCAATAATCAAAGTCTTACTGTAAATCAGAGAGAGAACGGTAATCCAACATGGTACGGACTATTGAAGGTAGTCAGTCATACATGACTTACAGAAACCTTTCTGTGAACTGCTGCTCACCTTTCAGATGTTTCTACTGCACCCTACAGCCTGTCTGTCAGTTTCCTCAGTGACTGATACCTTCCCATATTTAACCTGGATTGTGCTGCTTCGACATCTGTCATGTTGGATCTATAAGCATTTCACTACACCCGCAATAACATCTGTTAAACATGTAGACAGGTATGTGACCAATAACATCTGTTTAACACGTATACAGGTATGTGACCAATAACATCTGCTAAACACGTATACAGGTATGTGACCAATAACATCTGTTAAACACATATACAGGTATGTGACCAATAAAATGTGATTTGATTTGAGGATGTCCTCTAACCCAATACCTACACCACTATACTACTATCCATCCGCTCTGGTCCCACATCCTGGGCTCAGCCTGATACATTTCTCCAGCAACATCAATGAGAAATATTTAACTTCTTCCTTTAAAATAAAAGTCATTTTATGGTGTTGTTTGTGTGCTTACCATTGGGGATTGCATTCAGCTTCCCTAATGTATTGTCGAGATCTTTCAGCAAGCCCTTGTTCTTCAAGCCACCAGCTGTCACCCGGGCCTGGAGACTGCCCACCCTCTCAGCGTTCTCTGAAACACAAAGACCGCACCCTCCCCTTGGTTAGCAAACAGTCCTCAGAAAACACAGTTCCTTGAAATATTTCTGCCGTTTATCATCACAGTTGGTGGGTGTTGTATGGGGGGGGGGACTAGGTTTACCGTTCACATCGCTCCTTAACTTATTGGCTTCGTTCCACAGTTGAACGCTCTTCCGAACAGAGTTCTTGGCGTTATCCTTCAAAGAGCCTTTGGGTCCTGATGCCTGTGTGTGTGTGTGCACCAAGAACGTAAGCTTGAATATCAGAACAGTGCATTCCACAATGACCGAATAATGTAGTAGAAGAATTACATAGAGTACATACAAAAATACAATAGTACAAGATACTCCTAGGTATCCTGTACTACACAAACACTGTTTAATATAGAACTTATAATATATTTTTGATATTTTGTTAATAGTGTATGGAGAGGAAAAGCAGTGTTTTTGAACAGAGGAGACACGGGCTGAGGAGATTTCCACAGAGGGGACCAATGGTCCCTGAGCCTCTCCCTCTCTCCTTCAGAGAGAAGAAGCGAAGGAGAAAGAGAGGGGGATCAGGTTTGTCGCCACCTCTGCTGGCTGCTGCTGCAGGAGGCAGAGTCATGATAATAAGGACGACAGTGCTGGAACTTTGATCTCTCCAGCGTGACAAATGGAAATGAATAAGGAAATGCAAAACGTTTAAATGCCAAATCTCTGCTGCTCAGCACTTTAGAGAGAGAGGTCCTCTTCGAGTCCTTACACGCGCACACACACACACACACACACACACACNTGTGTGTGTGTGTGTGTGTGTGTGTGTGTGTGTGTGTGTGTGTGTGTGTGTGTGTGTGTGTGTGTACCAAGAATGTAAGTGTGATTATCAGAATAATGCATTCTACAGTGACGGAAGAAACATACAGTGGTACTACGTACTCCTGGGTACTACACAATGTGCAAACACTACAAATGCTGATTAATATTCCTCATAGAGAGAACCCCAGGTAAATACGTCTCTGTTTCTTAGAGTATTCATCATAACTGAATATATTAAAGTACATCAATTAATAAAAAAATACCAACACAGTTTGGAAAACGACCGTAGTCTTTTTCAACATTGTATTAATAATGTGTGGAGTATAAAGCAGTGTTTTTGAACAGAGGACACACGGGCTGAGGAGATTTTCCACAGAGGGGACCAATGTTCCCACATTGGTGTGACTTCTGAGCCTCTCCCTCTCTCCTTTAGAGAGAAGAAGAGAAGAAGAAAGAGAGGGGGAAAAGGTTTCTCTTCACCTCCGCTGGCTCCTGCTGCATGAGGGAGAGTCACGATAATAAGGACGACAGCACTGGGACTTTGATCTCACAGCGTGACAAATGGAAATGAATAAGGAAATGCAAAAACGTTTGAACGCCAAATCTCTGCTGCTCAGCACATTAGAGACAGAGGTTCCTCTTTGAATCCTTACACTCACACATACACACACACACAGACAGGGTAAAGGGGTGATGTGTGCGTAGGTGTGTGTGTGTGCATGCTCTCACCAGCTGAAGGACCTCTGTCCCGCGTTCCCTGGCCTGCTTTGCCTCTGTCAGCCTCCTCGATGATGTTGCTGTATGCGTTGAACGCAGCCGCGGCGTTAAAGGACAGGTTCTTGGCTTCCGCCAGGATGCTGTGAGGAGGCAGCAAGAGACTTGGTTAGGACACCATCCAACACATGAACATAATATTCAAGAACAACAATTACATTCAATCCACCATATCATTATAACAGAGGTACAGCAAACAAAAGTACTACCCGTCTGATGTATGTGTGTCTGTCTGCCTGTCCCGTACCTGTCCAGGATGCCAGAGGACTCGTTGAGCTGGGCAGCATGGTTCTCAGCGTCCTGCAGCAGGTCAGTCAGGGTGTTGTCACTCAGGCCCTTGGTCAGACGGCTCACCCTGTAGTCCAGGTGCTCATGGAGAGAACCCAGCTCACGCTCCATCTCCTACAGATCCTACACAGATAGAGAGAGAAAGAGGAAGAGAAAGAGAGAGAGACAGACAGAAAGACAAATAGAGCAGGAGAGCAACACAGACAGACAGAAAAACAAACAGAAAGAAAGAAAGAGGGAGAGAGATGAAGCTGAACCCCTGGCTTGATGCAGGTGGGACATATGTACAAATATGGCAAGGTCAAGTCCAATAGTGCTCCAGGCAACATCTGTCTGACATCATAAAAGCATTCCAACAGAGTAAAAGTGTGTCTTCCTCTCCCAATGACGGGGGCTTGACAGGCCTGACTGGAGTTTAAGATGCGTGTGTGTGTGTGGTGTCTAGAGACTACCTCAATCTCCTTATTGATGTTGTCTGAGAGCCCGTTGGCTTCAGCCAGAATGCGCTCTCCGTCTTCCAGCACGTCTTCAGTTCCTTTCTTCACTGAGCTCAAAGAATCCCTCTTTCTCTGCAAGCAGACCAGACAACACAATCAGCCCAACTAACTTTACAGAAACTACAACACAAAACTGTGTATATACCGTAACTGTGAATAGACACCGCTACCCATTATCAAAAGGGTGAAATGGGAGGAGTATGGTTGCGTGTGTGTGTGTATGTGTACAAGCTGCTGACCTCCAGGGCAGTGAGGTTGCGCTGGTTCTGTCCAGACAGGGCCCCAGCCTCCCTGCTCTTCCCCTGGGCATCCTTCAGCAGGGCCTGGGCCTCGTCCAGCTTGGCCCGGTGGTCACCCTTCTCTGTCACCTTGGCCTTCAGGTCCTCCGTAGCCTGGTGGGGGTCCCCAAAGAGACGCTTCACCTTCTGGTACAGGGCCTCTGCCAGTCTGGGGAGCGAGAATGGAGGGGTGGAATGAGAAGGATGGGAGAGAGGGAGAGAGAAAGAGAGAGGGAAGAAGAGAGGGAAAGAGAAGGGGGTGGAGAAAAAGAGACAGAGAGAGATAAAGAGAGAGCGATGGGGAAAGAGAAAGGGGAAGATCAGAGTACTGTATACCGTGAGGAGGAGAGGAACATGTTCTTTCTCTCTCTCTCCTTTCTTTCTTCTTCTCCTCCATCTGTGGATCAGACCAGCCACTAGATGTCCCTCTTTCTTTTTGCATGACTCATCCAGGCCTCAGCCAGAAGGAAACATGAGTAAACTGGTTTGATTAGAATGAATAATATTCCTCACACACACACCTCAGGCAACTTTTAATTAGTTCATTAAGGTTTCACATAAGAAAAGTAAACTTCCTTCATTCAGTTGAGATTTGCTTGGCCGCGAAATTATTTGTAGAATATAAAAAAAAAAAAACAGTGAATCAATAAATATGCAAATTAAAAATTACTACAGTACACAAATATTTTTAAATAGATCACCTCTTTGTTTACTATATGACAGCATTCATTTAGCTGTGATTAAAGTGGCCCAGGCAAAGCAGGGGATACCTTCCTAAAAATATGAGGTGTGTGGTGTGACCTGTGTGCTGCATATGTGGTGTGACCTGTGTGCTGCAGTGGAGGCTGTTGAGGGGAGGACGGCTCATAATAATGTCTGGAACGGAGCAAATGGAATGGCATCAAACACATATAATCCATGTTTGATACCATTACACTAATTCCGCGCCAGCCATTACCACAGGCCCGTCCTCCCCAATTAAGGTGCCACCAACCTCCTGTGGTGTGCTGCTATGCTTGGATACACTAGTCCCATCCCTGTGTGAACCATAATAGACTGACATTATAGTCTGTGATCTGATGTTGACTAGAGGTTGGTATCTGGGGTTGACCAGTCATGCCTTACCCCAGCTCCTCCTCTGAGATGTGGTTCTTGCCTCCCAGCTGGCGTTTGCGGAGCTCGGCTACCATGGTCTCAATCTCCTGGTGCATCTCATTCAGGCTCTTCTCTGGAGCTCCGTTCCTGCCCAGAGTCTCATTCAGCTCTTTAGCCTTGACTTTCAGAGCTGGAGGATAGAGGACATGGGGAAGTCATTGTAATTTTTACACGAACGCAGGAACACGCACACACACTGCCGTAAGGCACAATTTTCGATCTCCTGACACTCTGTCCTATACTGTCACCTCTAGCTGAAAGGCTGAGAACAGATTGTGTTATAAATCAAACAGTGTTTGATACATGTCTCCTCTCATCAAAACCCAGGTTTTTATCCTGCTGCTGCCATGATGACCATTATAGAAAGAGAGAGAGAGAGGGAGAGAGAGAGAGAGGAGAGAGGAGAGAGTTGATTCCTCCAGAGCATGTCTTCCCTTGACTTCCTCACAGAGCATGTCTCCTTGACTTCCTCACAAGAGCATGTCTCCTTGACTTCCTCACAGAGGCATGTCCCTTGACTTTCCTCACAGAGATGTCTCCCTTGATTCTCAAGAGATGTCTCCTTGACTTCCTCACAGAGCATGTCTCCTTGACTTTCCTCACAGCGCATGTCTCCTTGACTTCTCAAAGGCCGATGTCTCCATTGACTTCCTCAGCAGAGCATGTCTCCTTGACTTCCTCACAGAGCATGTCTCCCCTTGACTCCTCACAGAGCATGTCTCCTTGACTTCCTCACAGAGCCATGTCTCCTTGCTTCCTCACAGAGCATGTCTCCTTGACTTCCTCACAGAGCAGGTCTCCTTGACTTCTAAGAGCATGTCTCCTTGACTTCCTCACAGAGCATGTCTCCTTGATTCTACAAGAGCATGTCCCTTGATCTCACAGAGCATGTCTCCCTTGACTTCCTCACAGAGCATGTTCTTGACTCTCACAGAGCATGTCTCCTTGACTTCCTCACAGAGCATGTTCCTTGACTTCTCACAGAGATGTCTCCTTGACTTCCTCACAGAGCATGTCTCCCTTGACTTCCTCACAGAGCATGTCTCCCTTGACTTCTCACAGAGCATGTCTCCCTTGACTTTCACAGAGCATGTCTCCCTTGACTTCCTCACAGAGGATGTCTCCTTGACTTCCTCACAGAGCATGTCTGCCCTTGAGCTTCCCTCACAGAGCATGTTCTCTTCTGACTTCCTCACAGAGCATGTCTCTCTTGACTTCCTCACAGCGCATGTTCCCTTGACTTCCTCACAGAGCATGTCTCCGTTGGACTTCTCACAGAGTCGATAAAGCTGTTCCTTGACTTCCTCACAGAGCATGTTCCTCTTGAGTTTCCATCACAGAGCATGTCTCCCTTGACTTCCTCACGAGATGTCTCCTTGACTTCCTCACAGAGCATGTCTCCTTGACTTCCTCACAGAGCATGTCTCCTTGACTTCCTCACAGAGCATGTCTCCTTGACTTCCTCAACAGAAGCATGTCTCCTTGACTTCCTCACAGAGCATGTCTCCCTTGACTTCTCACAGAGCATGTCCCTTGACTTCTTCACAGAGCATGTCTCCCTTGATTCCTCACAGAGCATGTCTCCTTGACTTCGCTCACAGAGCATGTCTCCCTTGACTTCCTCACAGAGCATGTCTCCCTTGACTTCCTCACAGAGCATGTCTCCCTTGATTCCTCACAGAGCATGTCTCTTGACTTCCTCACAGAGCATGCTCCACTTTAGACTGTCTCTGCTTCTCACAGAGCATGTCTCCCTTGACTTCCTCACAGAGCATGTCTCCTTGACTTCCTCACAGAGCATGTCTCCCTTGACTTCCTCACACGAGCATGTCTCCTCTTGACTTCCTCACAGAGCAATGTCTCCCTTGACTTCCTCACAGAGCATGTGTCCCTTGACTTCCTCACAGAGATTCATGATCACATAGAGTTTTTGTTAAAGCATTAAGGAGGAGATTGGACTGTTTTTTCATGCTGATGTCTTCGTAAAGGAGACAATCTGATTATGCAATCCAACAAACATTTAAGTGTTTAATTGCCTTTGAAACATGCTATGTAATTATTCCGCGCCGGGGTCCTTTAATAGGTATATATTTTGTCTCTGTAATCACATTAAGTGTTTACGTTTGAAACTGTTCAGGAATGGTAAGGAATGCATCCAATTAAGCATCATTTTCAATTTGATGTTTATATTCAAATTAGAACCCAATTGGAGCAACTTCTCTCTCCGTTTCCTTTGAACTGATTGGGTTTAGATTCAAAGACCACATTCATTTGATTACAGTACATTGGTCTGCCAAGCAGAATTTGAATGTCTTTGAATCAACTTATAAGAAGCCTCCATCGCCATTGAATGGAAAGTAAAAAGTGCTTTTGTTGTGGA
>NC_036868.1:10644032-10702379 GCF_002910315.2 Salvelinus sp. IW2-2015 | reverse complement strand
GGGTTGAAAAGTCAAGGAGATCGCTTTCGTAGTAGGAAAGTCAAGGGAGACATCGTTCTGCTTCCTCATACGATCAGTTGGTAGGGACTCCAGTCAAGGTAGACATCCGCTCTGCTGTACGAATCAAAAAAAGCTTTCGTATACCTGCACAGGAGACGATGAGCATGGTCCCCTCCTTTGTGAACGTGTAACGTCCTACAAAGGGACGAACAGTAGCAGGTCTCTCCCTTTTTTGACTTGACATCTCGAAGGCCAGAAAAGCATTCTCCATTGGACTTCACTCAAAGAGCAGTTTGTCTCTCCCTTGAACTTAACGTCAGACAGGAGAGCATTGTCGTCCGTGTATTGAATCGCATCGGACAAAGCATTGTCTCCCTTTGAACTTCCTCGACAGGAGACAGCTATGGTCTCCTTCCGGGAGGTAAAAGTGTTCCTACCATATCCGCTGCCAGGGGAGCAGATGTCTCCCTTGACTTCACTCACAGAGGCATGGCTTCGTCGCATTGAACCTTCTCACAGAGAGCATGTCTCCTTGACTTCCTCACAGAGCATTGCATTCCCTTGACTTTCCTCACAAGAGCATGTCTCCCTTGACTTCCTCACAGAGCATGTCTCCCTTGACTTCCTCACAGAGCCAGGTGTCTCCTGACTTTACATTCGCTCACCATCGATGGCATGTGAGAGACATGTCTCCTTGGTCAATGTTCCTCCGACAGCAGGCATGTCTCCTTGACTTCCTCACAGAGGCATGTCTAAACCCTCTGACTTCCTCACAGAGCATGTCTCCTTGAACTCTCACAGAGCATGTCTCCTTGACTTCCTCACTAGAGCAGTTGACATTCCTCAGCATTGACTTCCTCACAGGAGCAGGATGTTGTTCGTTCTAGGCGTGATGTCTCACATGAGCTATGTCTCTGAGCTTCCGTCACAGAGCAGTCCTTGACTTCCTCACAGAGCATGTCTCCTTGACTTCCTCACAGAGCATGTTCTCTTGACTTCCTCACAGAGCAGTGTCTCCTTGACTTCCTCACAGAGCATGTCTCCCTTGACTTCCTCAAGAGCATGTCTCCCTTGACTTCCTCACAGAGCATGTCTCCCTGACTTCCTCACAGAGCATGTCTCCCTTGACTTCCTCACAGAGCATGTCTCTCTTGACTTCCTCACAGAGCATGTCTCCCTTGACTTCCTCACAGAGCATTGTTTCCCTTGACTTCCTCACAGAGCATGTCTCCTTGACTTCCTCACAGAGCATGTCTCCCTTGACTTCCTCACAGAGCATGTCTCCTTGACTTCCTTCACAGAGCATGTCTCCCTTGACTTCCTCACAGAGCATGTCTCCTTGACTTCCTCACAGAGCATGTCTCCCTTGACTTCCTCACCAGAGCATGGTCCTCCTTGACTTTCCTCACAGAGCATGTCTCCCTTGGACTTCCTCACAGAGCATGTCTCCTTGACTTCCTCACAAGAGCAGTCTTCCTTGACTTCCTCACAGAAGCATGTCTCCCTTGACTTCCTCACAGAGCATGTCTCCTTGAACTTCCTCACAGAGCATGTCTCCCTTGACTTCCTCACAGAGCATGTCTCCCTTGACTTCCTCACAGAGCATGTCTCCCTTGACTTCCTCACAGAGCATGTCTCCCTTGACTTCCTCACAGAGCATGTCTCCTTGATTCCTCACAGAGCATGCTCCCTTGACTTCCTCACAGAGCATGTCTCCCTTGACTTCCTCACAGAGCATGTCTCCCTTGACTTCCTCACAGAGCATGTCTCCTTGACTTCCTCACAGAGCATGTCTCCCTTGACTTCCTCACAGAGCATGTCTCCTTGACTTCCTCACAGAGCATTCTCCCTTGACTTCCTCACAGGCATGTGTCCCTTGACTTCCTCACAGAGATTCTATGATCACATAGAGTTTCTTGTAAAAGCATTAAGGAGGAGATTGGACTGTTTTTTCATGCTGATGTCTTCGTAAAGAGGACAATCTGATTATGCAATCCAACAAACATTTAAGTGTTTAATTGCCTTTGAAACATGCTATGTAATTATTCGCGCCGGGGTCTCTTAATAGGTATATATTTTGTCTCTGTAATCACATTAAGTGTTTTTACGTTTGAAACTGTTCAGGAATGTAAGGAATGCATCCAATTAAGCATCATTTTCAATTTGATATTTTATATTCAAATTAGACCCAATTGGAGCAACTTCTCTCTCCGTTTCCTTTGAACTGATTGGGTTTAGATTTCAAAGACCACATTCATTTGATTACAGTACATTGGTCTGCCAAGCAGAATTTGAATGTCTTTTTAATCAACTTATAAGAAGCCTCCATCGCCATTGAATGGAAAGTAAAAAGTGCTTTTGTTGTGATCCACTTTGTTCTGCCTTGCCTTGAGCAACTCATCTAATCTGGGCGCTCGCTAGCTGCTTCTGTAGCTCATCCCTCTGTGCTCTACGAACACACATACAAAGGCTTGGCTGCATGCAAATAACACGCATACGAAGATGAGCACTTTGCTGATGATGGCGTCTAGTGTAGTGTAGTAATACACACTTCCTGTACTAACTAACTGGCCCTTGGGTGGTTTAGAGGCCAGTGTGGATTCGGCATGTTCTTTTTTACGTTAGCAGCATAGCAAACAGATGCACAGCCCTCTCAGATCCCTCTCTCTCTCTCTCTCTTCTCTCTCTCTCTTCTCTCTCTCTCTCTCTCTCCTCTCTCTCTCTCTCTCTCTCTCTCTCTCTCTCTCTCTCTTCTCTCTCTCTCTCTCTTCTCTCTCTCTCTCTCTCTTCTCTCTCTTCTCTCTCTCTCTCTCTCTCTCTCTCTCTCTCTCTCTCTCTCTCTCTCTCTCTCTCTCTCTCTCCTCTTCTCTCTCTCTCTCTCTCTCTCTCTCTCTCTCTACTCTCTCCCCCCCTCTCTCTCTCCCCCTCCTCTCTCGCTTCTCTCTTCTTTCCCCTCTCACTCTGTCTCTCTATCTCCTTCTCTCTCGGAGACATGCTCTGTGAGGAAGTCAAGGGAGACATGCTCTGTGAGGAAGTCAAGGGAGACATGCTCTGTGCATCCCACTTTGAGTGTGTTCTTTTTTGGAAATCTTTCAGAAAATACTATTTTTATGTAAACGAGGATGGCATCACTGAAGTCAGTCATTGCCTACAGTCAGTAGACATGTAAATAGCCCATTTAAACCAATCCAATCCTCTAATGGATTAGAGACTGTGTTTGAGGTTCAGTGAAAGTTTGTGTGTGTGTTTGCGTTCCTTTGACAGTGTGTGTGTTTGTGTGTGCATGTGGTTTTTGTGTGCATTCCTTTGAATGTGTGCGCATGTGTGTCTGTGTATCTTCGCATGCGCGTGTCTGTGCCGTATGTTTCTGGCAGTGCCAGTCCCACCTGCATGTACAGTTGACGTCGGAAGTTTACATACACTTAGGTTGGAGTCATTAAAACTCGTTTTTCAACCACTCCACACATTTCCTGTTAACAAACTATAGATTTGGTATGTCGGTTAGGACATCTACTTTGTGCATGACACAAGTCATTTTTCCAACAATTGTTTACAGACAGATTATTTCACTTACAATTCACTGTATCACAATTCCAGTGGGTCAGAAGTTTACATACACTAAGTTGACTGTGGTTTTAAACAGCTTGGAAAATTCCAGAAAACGATGCCATGGCTTTAGAAGCTTCTGATAGGCTAATTGACAACATTTGAGTCAATTGGAGTCAACCTGTGGATGTATTTCAAGGCCTACCTTCAAACTCAGTGCCTCTTGGCTTGACATCATGGGAAAATCAAAAGAAATCAGCCAAGACCCCAGAAAAAAACTTGTAGACCTCCACAAGTCTGGTTCATCCTTGGGAGAAATTTCCAAATGCCTGAAGGTACCATGTTCATCTCTACAAACGATTGTACGCAACTATGAACACCATGTGACCACCAGCCGTCATACCGCTCAAAAAGGAGACGCGTTCTGTCTCCTAGAGATGAACGTACTTTGATGTGAAAAGTGCAAATCAATCCCAGAACAACAGCAAAGGACCTTGTGAAGATGCTGGAGGAAACAGGTACAAAAGTATCTATATTCACAGTAAAACAAATCCTATACCGACATAACCTGAAAGGCCGCTCAGCAAGGAAGCAGCCACTGCTCCAAAACCGCCATAAAAAAGCCAGACTACGGTTTGCAACTGCACATGGGGACAAAGATTGTACTTTTTGGAGACATTTTCTTTGGTCTGATGAAACAAAAATAGAGCTGTTTGGCCATAACGACCATCGTTATGTTTGGAGGAAAAGGGGGGATGCTTGCAAGCCGAAGAACACCATCCCTACCGTGAAGCACGCGGGTGGCATTATCATGTTGTGGGGGTGCTTTGCTGCAGGAGGGACTGGTGCACTTCACAAAATAGATGGCATAATGAGGAATGAAAATGATGTGGATATATTGAAGCAACATCTCAAGACATCAGTCACGAAGTTAAAGTTTGGTCGCAAATGGGTCTTCCAAATGGTCAATGACCCCAAGCATACACCCAAAGTTGTGGCAAAATGGCTTAAGGACAACAAAGTCAAGGTATTGGAGTGGCCATCACAAAGCCCTGACCTCAATCCTATAGATCATTTGTGGGCAGAACTGAAAAAGCGTGTGCAAGCAAGGAGGCCTACAAATCTGACTCAGTTACACCAGCTCTGTCAGGAGGAATGGGCCAAAATTCACCCAACTTATTGTGGGAAGCTTGTGGGAGGCTAACCAAAACGTTTGACCCAAGTTAAATAATTTAATGGCAATGCTACCAAATACTAATTGAGTGTATGTAAACTTCTGACCCACTGGGAATGTGGTGAAAGAAATCAAAGCTGAAATAAATCATTCTCTCTGCTATTATTTTGACATTTCATATTCTTAAAATAAAGTGGTGATCCTAACTGACCTAAGACAGGGCATTTTTACTAGGATTAAATGTCAGGAATTGTGAAAAACTGAGTTTAAATGTATTTGGCTAAGGTGTATGTAAACTTCTGACTTCAACTGTAGCAGGGATGGTCCATGTTGGCGAGGCTATGGGAGAAAGGTTCCCTGCTGACACTAATCATGTCACCCACGGTGAGAAGCCACAACGTGCCAGCCCACAACTGATTATACCGCCTTCTCCAGACCCCATCCTCCATCCTTATTAATTAGGCCTTTACATGGCAACACCGCTTCAGCGCTCTACACCGACCAGGCCCTTTATTAACAGAATCATCTTCCAATTTCAACCCAGTATAAAATGTTACAAAACAATGGCGTCTAATCACAGAGCAGAGGACACAGCACTGAGCCCAGACACTGATTTCCACAACATCCTGACGCTCTGGCCTTTATGACACTCAATCAGTGCTCTGCAGCATTACAGCAGGAATGTCATTTAGATGTACTAGTTTATGGGAGAATCTTATCTTATATGAATGTAGACAAATGTACTGTACCTTCTGCAGCCAGTAGGTTGTTCTTGACGAATAGTTCCAGGTCTTTGGCTCTTTTGTGGATTCTCTCAGCATCGTCGTCTGTTTGCTCGCCTGTTGTATTCGGCGCATGTGACTATTACAACTTGATTTTATTTTATTTGAAATTGTGCCTAGTGTGTTAACTGCATGTTTCCAATCCGGAATCCTGTGGCCCCCAATGGTCTAAGGGACAGCCTCAAAGTGACTGGTCCAAAAAATCTAGTTCATAACTAGCAGTCAGAGTTGATTTAGACCATTCATAAATGCTATATCAAGGTCAATAGCTAAGTACTGTTCCTGACTGTGTGTTCGAATCAAAAGAGACAACCTAGGACATACACAAAGAACCAATGTCAATGAAAATATATGGATTTCTTACAATAACCAAGGCTTCAAAAGAAAAGATAAATCTTTGTTTTGCAGCGAGGAACAAAACAACAAGGTCAGGACTATAGAATGAGTGAATCACAAAATGGACTAGCTGTGCTTACGTAACAGACTAGGACTAAATCAAACAACCTAACAGACTGGTCTTGATTAAATATCAATGTCAGAATGTGTTTTCTTGTCAGAGAAATGAGAAGTAGAGATGTCTTATGGACAGTGGGTTGTTTTGGTAACAGAGCTTTATCCAAAGATCTTTCTGCAACAGAACATTCTACAGTACCAGTCAAAAGTTTGGACACACCTACTCATTCCAGGGTTTTTCTTTATTTTTACTATTTTCTACCTTGTAGAATAATAGTGCAGACTTCAAAACTATGAAATAACACATATAGAATCATGTAGTAACCAACAAAGTGTTAAACAAATCAAAATATATTTTATATATGAAATTCATCAAAGTAGCCACCCTTTGCCTTGATGACAGCTTTGCACACTCTTGGCATTCTCTCAACCAGCTTTATGAGGTAGTCACCTGGAATGCATTTCAATTAACAGGTGTGCCTTGTTAAAAGTTAATTTGTGGAATTTCTTTCCTTCTTNCTACCAAATACTAATTGAGTGTATGTAAACTTCTGACCCACTGGGAATGTGGTGAAAGAAATCAAAGCTGAAATAAATCATTCTCTCTGCTATTATTTTGACATTTCATATTCTTAAAATAAAGTGGTGATCCTAACTGACCTAAGACAGGGCATTTTTACTAGGATTAAATGTCAGGAATTGTGAAAAACTGAGTTTAAATGTATTTGGCTAAGGTGTATGTAAACTTCTGACTTCAACTGTAGCAGGGATGGTCCATGTTGGCGAGGCTATGGGAGAAAGGTTCCCTGCTGACACTAATCATGTCACCCACGGTGAGAAGCCACAACGTGCCAGCCCACAACTGATTATACCGCCTTCTCCAGACCCCATCCTCCATCCTTATTAATTAGGCCTTTACATGGCAACACCGCTTCAGCGCTCTACACCGACCAGGCCCTTTATTAACAGAATCATCTTCCAATTTCAACCCAGTATAAAATGTTACAAAACAATGGCGTCTAATCACAGAGCAGAGGACACAGCACTGAGCCCAGACACTGATTTCCACAACATCCTGACGCTCTGGCCTTTATGACACTCAATCAGTGCTCTGCAGCATTACAGCAGGAATGTCATTTAGATGTACTAGTTTATGGGAGAATCTTATCTTATATGAATGTAGACAAATGTACTGTACCTTCTGCAGCCAGTAGGTTGTTCTTGACGAATAGTTCCAGGTCTTTGGCTCTTTTGTGGATTCTCTCAGCATCGTCGTCTGTTTGCTCGCCTGTTGTATTCGGCGCATGTGACTATTACAACTTGATTTTATTTTATTTGAAATTGTGCCTAGTGTGTTAACTGCATGTTTCCAATCCGGAATCCTGTGGCCCCCAATGGTCTAAGGGACAGCCTCAAAGTGACTGGTCCAAAAAATCTAGTTCATAACTAGCAGTCAGAGTTGATTTAGACCATTCATAAATGCTATATCAAGGTCAATAGCTAAGTACTGTTCCTGACTGTGTGTTCGAATCAAAAGAGACAACCTAGGACATACACAAAGAACCAATGTCAATGAAAATATATGGATTTCTTACAATAACCAAGGCTTCAAAAGAAAAGATAAATCTTTGTTTTGCAGCGAGGAACAAAACAACAAGGTCAGGACTATAGAATGAGTGAATCACAAAATGGACTAGCTGTGCTTACGTAACAGACTAGGACTAAATCAAACAACCTAACAGACTGGTCTTGATTAAATATCAATGTCAGAATGTGTTTTCTTGTCAGAGAAATGAGAAGTAGAGATGTCTTATGGACAGTGGGTTGTTTTGGTAACAGAGCTTTATCCAAAGATCTTTCTGCAACAGAACATTCTACAGTACCAGTCAAAAGTTTGGACACACCTACTCATTCCAGGGTTTTTCTTTATTTTTACTATTTTCTACCTTGTAGAATAATAGTGCAGACTTCAAAACTATGAAATAACACATATAGAATCATGTAGTAACCAACAAAGTGTTAAACAAATCAAAATATATTTTATATATGAAATTCATCAAAGTAGCCACCCTTTGCCTTGATGACAGCTTTGCACACTCTTGGCATTCTCTCAACCAGCTTTATGAGGTAGTCACCTGGAATGCATTTCAATTAACAGGTGTGCCTTGTTAAAAGTTAATTTGTGGAATTTCTTTCCTTCTTGATGTGTTTGAGCCACTCAGTTGTGTTGTGACAAGGTAGGGGTGATATACAGAAGATAGCTCTATTTGGTAAAAAAAACAAGTCCATATTATGGCAAGAACAGCTCAAAGAAAGCAAAGAGAAACGACAGTCCATTATTTAAGACATGAAGGTCAGTAAATACGGAACATTCCAAGAACTTTGAAAGTTTCTTCAAATGCAGTCGCAAAACCCTCAAGCGCCATGATGATACTGGCTCTCATGAGGACCGCCACAGGAAAGGAAGACCCAGAGTTACCTGCAGAGGATAGGTTCATTAGAGTTAACTGCACCTCAGATTGATGCCCAAAAAAATAAATGCTTCATAGAGTTCAAGTAAAAGACACATCTCAAAATCAACTGTTCAGAGGAGATTGCGTGAATCAGGCCTTCATGGTCGAATTGCTGTAAAGAAACCACTACTAAAGGACACCAATAAGAAGAGACTTGCTTGGGCCAAGAAACACAACTAATGGACATTAGACCGGTGGAAATCTGTTCTTTGGTCTGATGAGTCCAAATTTTAGATTTTTGGTTCCAACCGCCGTGTCTTTGTGAGATGCGGTGTAGGTGAACGAATGATCTCTGCATGTGTGGTTCCCACCGTGAAGCACGGAGGAGGAGGTGTGATGATGTGGGGGTGCTTTGCTGGTGACACTGTCAGTGATTTATTTAAAATTCAAGGCACACTTAACCAGCATGGCTACCACAGCATTCTGCAGCGATACGCCATCCTATCTGGTTTGCGCTTATTGGGACTATCATTTGTTTTTTAACAGAACAATAACCCAAAACACACCTCCAGGCTGTGCAAGGGCTATTTGACCAGTAGGTTGTCACCAGGCTGCCTAGGTTACTGCCAGCCAGCTGCAGGCGCCTCTCCAGCGAATTCTGTGGCGAGAGCATGTGCTGTGGGGGAGACACACACATACACACGCAGAGGGGAGAGAGTCAGAGTGGGGCACTGTGCCGAAAGGTCATCTACCATTAAATCACCACAGGTCTGGCAGGCGAGGTGTGTGTGAGCAGACCCTTGATTCCCTGTATTTAACTTGCACCCCAGCCCAATTCATCAGTGTTATGCCAGTGGTCCCCCTGCCATATATCTCCTCACAGACTTACAAGCAGCAGAGCATGTCCTTCATGTCCTTCCAGCGACTGCAAAAGGGCATCTAACTTCAGGACTCTAAAAGCCAGCCTGAGCCAATGATCTGGCTTTCCACAAGAGGGGAGCAATCAAGTGATGTCTTCATTGGCCCCTCAGGATGCCCTTTAGTAATAATCTGGATCTTTGTTGTGTCTTATATCTCAGTTCCATCTCCTCTGCTTTCCGAGGATTGGGGAAATTCACTCTTGTTATCAAAAAACGCGCTTGTTATCAATACGTTTAAAGGCTGCTGTGTGTGTAATATATTACTGTTACAGAGACTGTGGTGATTGTGTCTTTGGTCTTGCAGGAGAGGGAGTAGGTGGCTAAATGGAGTGGAGCTATGGCGTCGTCTGGAGGGATTGAGGATGTTTTGAAGCCGCGGTGTGTTACGGGTCTACATCTCCCACAGAGACACTAAACAGCTGAGAGATATAACCCAGCACCCTTGTCCAGGTGGGTAACTTAATCACAACTGATTCTGTTCATCTTAGCAAAATCCAAGTAATTTTTAAAAAATATCAGCTTAGAATCTTTATCTTTAAAATCTAATAATCATATAATTGTTTTATATAGAAATAATGTAGTACTCTCTTTGGGAGAACACTAAGGAAGTGTTTGGGAGCCTTCTATTCACCTTGAGTTACTCTGTCATGTTCTCAACTGGTAGAGGACTTTGTATGGCAGTGGTAGAGGGGTGGTGAGGTTGATACTGGTGATGATTTGATGCAATCTTTGCAATACACTAATGAGGAAGCCCAGAACAGTCGTCATCGCATGCTATAAACACACACACACACACCACACACACACACACACACAACACACAACACCACACACAACACACAACACCACACACACACACACACACACACACACACAACACACACACACACACACACACACACACACCACACCACACAGTCTTGTATCAGCTAACCTTGTGGGGACATACAATTCAGTCCCATTTAATCCTATTTCCCTAACCCTAACCTAAACCTAACCCTAACCGTACTCTTACCCTAACCCTAACCTCAACCTACCCTAACCCTAACCCTAACCAAAACCTAACTTATCCTAACCCTACAAACTCCTAACCCTAAACCCTACAACTAACCTAGCTCCTAACCTTAATATTTACTTAATTCTAACCCTAACACTATTCTAACCTTAACCTAAACCCCTAGAAATAGCATTTGACCTTGTGGGGACTAACAAAATGTCCCCAGTGTCTATTTTTTACTTTGTTATCTATTCTTGTAGGGACTTCTGGTCCCCACAAGAATATGTTAAACACGTCCACACACACACCAACCACACACACCACACACCACACACACACACACACACACACACACACACACACACACACACACACACACACACACACACACACACACACATCACACCACCCTACTGGGGGTCAAGGGGTCAACCCCAAGGGCATGGGGGTGCTAATGGTAGCTTGTTGCCTGGCAACATCTCTACCAGGGGGGCATTACTGTATTTACAAGGGCGACTGTGTTGCCACCCTAGGAGGGGCCACAGCCTGAGAGAAGTGCTTTTCAATGTGAGGGACATGGTGGAACGGGTTGAGCCCCAGCTTCTTCCTCCTTCACCTTGTTTAGTTTAATTTCATACCATTCCCCCACACACACCAGTGCTCCCTCAAAAGACACAATCGCTCTTTGAAAACACTTCAAGATAGCCGTCCTTGGTCCTCTACTCTTTAGGCTTTGGAGAATCCTGGAGTTTTTTTTGCTGGTTTGAGATTAAACAGGAGCGGCACCGGGTGAAGGGATCTCGAGCGTGAAATTTAACATAGAGTGTGAAACGGCTTTTGGCAACCCATTATGAGTGTTCAACATGCCACAAGCAATAGGAAAGCAAAACACACACTTGCGGGCACAGTACACACACACACACACACACAAAACAAACCATGTGTAGACTTGTCATGTCCTTCCAGTTTCTCCTGAAGAAATGAACATGTTTTTTACAGACCCGCTGTTACAGAGGAAGGCCTGACAATCCACACAGAAAGAGGGCACACATCCTGCGAGTGTGAGAGTTTGTGATAAAACAGTCAAATGCACACGCTGCATGAAATACATGCACAAGATCACACACCAGTCCAATTCCTGTTACCATCCTCAAAGGTAAGACAACATGAGGCCAATCAGTTTCACTTGAATCATCTGACATGCAGTCTCAAACAAATTACAGTAATTAAAGAGCAAACAATGTTTAGTGAAACAAGGCTGCTACTTCTTTTTTTACAAATGAAGGTTTGACAGTGTTCTTTACTTCATCTTATTTTTTTACAGAAATAGTGTGGCTGCCATCTTTGTTTACTTTGTGGATTGGAGCTCCTTCGCATGCAGTTGGGGTATAATGTTTTGTCTGCCATGTTTTGGCCTTCTCCAGTGGCAAATGATCAGGGTATTTACAAGGGCTTTCCACAGATGGAAGGAGGAGTTGGTTAAAAGTATCTTTCATCTTTCCTTTTCTCCAGATCCACCGCAATCTTATTTTTGCAATGCTATCGAAATGTCGAATTTCCTGTGTCTCTTTTCCAGGGTCGTATTCATTAGTCGGATTACTCCAAAAAGAAAACATTTTGTAACAAAAACTAGAGTTTCTATTGGACGAATAGGTCCCTCCCTATTCTGTTCCGTTTGCTTCCTAGAGTAAACGGTATACGGGTTATTTTTTGCATCAGATGAAATGTTTTGCTACGGAATCCGACTAATGAATACACCCCAGGTTGAGAATCCTAAAGTGGAGGAAGAATGGCGCCAAGCAAGCTCAAACCTGCATCTCTCGAATATAGTCTTCCAAATTTAAACGTGGTCCTCGCAAATATTTAAAAAACGACTGATGCTGAGTACTTTTTTCCTCTTGTTAATAGTGACCATGGAGGGATTAACACGGAGTTTGAAGGAGTTGAAGAGAATGAGGATGAAGTATTAAATTAAGGATCGGTGTCTGAAAAGTGGGAAGACCTGTCCACGATGATTCTTTGTTGATTGAAGTACGGTTGAGGGGAAAAAAAGTAAATCATGGGGTTGTTTGACACGTATGATGTTTTGATTTGGAGTTTCTCCCTTCTCGGGCAATGTTATGATATGTTATCTACCCAGTTAAAGCATTCATGCCTACTGTGTTGCAGGGATTTTGCTGCCAGATATTTGGTCATGTAGCATCAGTTCGTAGGAAGGAGCAGCCTAGATGTGCCCGATGTGAGGCTTTTCATTTCGTGGAGACATGCCTGGAGGACAAACCCAGTCAGTGTAGTAACTCCAAAGGTAATCATGAAGCCAGGTCTTCAGAGTGCCCGGTAAAAGTGAAACAGATACAGGTAACTAAAGTCAGAATAGGACAGGGTTTTACATTAGGTATGCAGTGCAGTGAAAAAGGTTGGGGTGGACTGGGAGGGAATGCTCTCCCCGCCGCTGTTACAGAAGGACCAACGGCAACAGTGAATGTTCCCATTACAACTTGTGGTCCCCAGAAAATGTGCTTTGACAAATCTAGGTTCCTGGCTTCATCACGATGGTTGTGAATTGTGCTGTGCAAGTAGAACACAGGCCACAGAAAATCGGCATTGTTGTGAAAGCAGCTGAAATTTTTATGGAAGTTCGAGGCATATCTGTGAACCTACAGGAAATGTTGCCAGTAGAAGTGCCGGTCTCCCAGGCCCGAGGAAGGATTAATCCCACCTGATCTATCTGTATTATGGATAGTGGGATAGGGGTGGGTGCTGATTATGTAATTTAGGGTGGGTTTTAGTTTTTTTGGTTTCATCCAATATATATTTTTGTTCATCTGAGTGTGTCTTGCACTCATACAGTACCTGTGAAAGGCATCAATACACTTAAAAATCCACTAGAAGAAGAAGACTACTTTCACCCGCTATTGCGCCGCCACCCTAACAAGCAGCACACTTTTTGCGGCTTGCCTCGCACCAATCAAGGAAGGGAATGAGGCCTACCTAGCTAGCTAATTTCCCGCCGTTTGACGATGAACTCTTCACGACAAATTACGATAATATAATGTTCAGAAAATGTTGCCATTAAAAATGATTTATTTATTTTTCTCACCAATTTCAATCTTGACTCATCGCTGCAACTGCCCAAAGGGTAGGCGAAGGTCGAGTCATGCGTCCTCCGAAACATGACCCATCAAACTGTGCTTCTTAACACCCACCCTCTTGACCTGGAAGCCAGCCGCACCAATGTGTCGGAGGAAACAGCGTTCAACTGACGACCGAGGTCAGCCTGCAGGCGCCTGCCCGCCACAAGAGAGCGATGAGCCAAGTAAAGCCCCCCCAGCCAAACCCTCCCCTAACCCGGACGACACTGGGCCAATTGTGCGCTGCCCTAGGGTCTCCCAATCACGGCCGGTTGTGACACTCGGGAGGCCTGCCATTACATTTGGATAAACGGAAGGAGTTCCTGAGCAGCAATGTCGATTATCGACTTTAATTACAGTCCAAGAGTGTTGTTGTGGAGCACCATACAATCTGCATCCACCTCCAAAAGATGAGGCATGATCATTGAGGTATAAAAGAACTGGAGACTGCTTCCTAGATGGACGCCCGTTGTTTTTTAACGTAATCTACTCACGTTCACATACCCTGTTTCGTGGTCGCTGCCATCTGCTTTACAGAGCCGATAATGCCTGCGCACTAGCGCTCAGTGCGCACTGTAGCAAGCGCGAGCAGTGATGACATCGTCACGTCATCCAAAAGCATGGCAGACAAAAAAACGGCCTTGAAGACAATTACTGGAATAATTCAATGAATATTTTTGTCACAAAGGTGATAACGAAAGTGTCTTTTTAGGAATTTTTAAATTGTACTTCTCTGTGGGGCCATCTATGGGATTGTCCTTTTGGCCTCGGCTTCATCTAAATTGCAGTACCGAAAGTGAGTACAGTGGAAAGCGTGCTTCCAGGCCAGAACCCTGGCCCCCTGGGCATGATCCCTTCGGCTTTGGCTCAAAGGAAACCTTTGGAGGAAACCCCCAAAACAACTGTCATGACTGCACGTGAGGATCACAATGGGTCAGATCAGCTTGGCAGATGAGCTGGACAATCACCAGACCTCTCCCACCCACCCACAAAGGGGGGGGGGGGGGGGACTGTGGGGGTTTTGACATCTTCACACACTGGTCGTAAATTCTATGCAGCAGGAGAACTCTTGCTCTTAGTATCAACCAAAGAATGTCTTCGTCTCCAGAAGACTGTACTTTTGCCACCCAAAAACTCTAACGTTCAAAAAGTGGATAATGAAACAATAGTTCTATTCAATAAGAATGTGGGAAATGGTCAGTGGGGAGATGTAGAAAACAATGTCTATTGCATTTCATTTTTGTGATGTTATTAAAAAACTGCATGTACCAAATACTTAACTTGGAATGAAATACCCCCTTTATATGTCACGTTTCCATCCAATACGTTGTGCATAGGATATGAAACATTATGAAGATATTTCTGTTAAGATAGGAATGTGATTTTAGGAGTCATAAGAGATAACTTCTAATCATATCCTTTGCACATTAAGTAGCCACACCCGAGTGAGGTCAGAAGAGGCTGTCAGACGGATGGAGCCGTCCCTTTGGCCACAGCAGCATTGCTTCTAGTCAAAGACGGTAGCATAGCACGAGTTCGACAGATATATATGAAAAAGCATCCCAAATTGGGTCCTTATCTTTTGTGGATCTTCCATCAGAATGTTCTCACAAGGGTCCTTTGTTCAGAACCGACTTTATTTGGATCCATAACGAACGATTTCCTCAGAATTAGCAAGCACCATTAGCTAGCATTGCTAGCCTTCGTTCCTGAACCAATTCTTGCGTCGCATCACGTCTAAAGTCCAGAATAAATTTCAATAATATAATTAAACTATATTGAAAAAACATACTTTAGATGATATGTGTGACATGTATCAAAGAAAATCGAAGCCAGAGATCATATTCACTTTAAAAAGGTTCTTCAATGAGCCGAGTACAGGTCAGACTTCGCGCCCAGGTAAGAATAAATAAAAGTGCGCACGTCTCAGTCCAAGCGTTGTGTTCAGCATCCCTGGTCGGAAGATAATCAACTTGATTTTTTCGTCTCACTTCCGCATGGACCCCAGGCGAAGGCGTATGCGTGTTTCTACAGTCATAAAGTGACATCCCTTGTTATAGACAAGCTCCTGAAGAGAGAGTTTGCTTTTGGAAATCTCACTTCCGGTTAGGAACTGGTCTGTAAAAGGAGTTCTGTTTCACTTAGAGAAATAATTCAAACGTTTTTAGAAACTAGAGACTGTTTTCTATCCAATAGTAATAATAATATGCATATTGTACGAGCAAGAATTGAGTACGAGGCCGTTTAAAAATCATACGATTTTCTCCAAAAGTGAAAACAGCACCCCCTTGTCCTCAACAGGTTAAAAGGGCCGGCTAAGAAGTAACATATTAGACCAGAAAGACGTGAGACCATGGTCCACATGTTGAAATGGTTAGAAACTCTGAAACTCTCAACACGAGGTGAAGAAAATGAACTTACCAGACCAGGACACCGCCAGTCTGCAAATGTGTGTGTAAAGTGGTTTGGAACTTTGACTATCTACCCAAGGAAGAGGAGAAGAAAACTCCCCTCTCAGACAATCACTGGTACGGCTGTTCCAGACAATCACTGGTACGGCTGTTCTTAGGAAACAGCCCATTGGACACTGGACAACTAAGAAGGACATTGTGACCTCTGGTGGACAATCAGAGCGTGTACTGTACAAGTGGCCCACAGGAAAGGCTCACCGAAACAACTTTCCAAGAGGGCTTGGTTCCGACCGAGATAAACGACGAACGAACGGCATTCAACGCGCAAATACATTCATTATTTTCTTATTCCAAACAGGTGGCAGTTTGTGTACAAGGTATATGATTAATGTGAGGACAGTCCTAGAATGTATCCACGATAAATGTCCCTTTTTCTCTATCTCTCTATTCTCACCACCCCATTCTCCATCGCTGTGTAAATAGCCGTCATATCTTGTCAGTACACTAGGAACCTTTGTCTCATGTAAGTGTGTATGTGTATTCTGTGTTATTATTTAGTTAGCTTGTAAATAATTAAATTAAAAACATTTTGTGTAGTGCTGAATCAAAAGTAAAGCTGGGGTTCTTGCGGGTCCAAGGAGTATTCGTTGTTCAGAATGAGACTGATATGAGGTAATGATTAATAAGTGACTGTTATCGATATATAACTTATATATCTTTTCGAGTTTATTCGGGAGATGGTAACTCGTTAAACAACTTCTTCCGTGGTGCCCCAAATCCTATTGAGTTAATTGTTACATAAATATTGTTACATAAATAACAGTCATCAGATTAACGAAAGTCAAGTCACGACATAGCTAAACATGATAAAACAATGATACGCAACATGCAACAATTTAAACGATTTTACTGAGCTATAGTTCATATAAGGAAATCAGTCAACTTAAATAAATAAATTAGGCCCTAATCTATAGATTTCATATGACTGGGAATACAGATATGCATCTGTTGGTCACAGATACCTTAAAAAAAATTGACCTCACAATGGGCCTCAGGATCTCGTCACGGTATCTCTGTGCGTTCAAATTGCACTCTGTTTACAACATTGACATCAGCAAACCGCTCGCCCACACAACGCCATATATGTGGACTGCGGTTGTGAGGCTGTTTGGATGTTTTGCCAAATTCTCTAAAACGACGTTGGAGGCGGCTTATGGTAGAGAAATTAACATTAAATTCTCTAGCATCACCTCTGGTGGACATTCCTGTATGCCAATTGCATGCTCCCTCAAAACTTGAGACATCTGTGGCATTGTGTTGTGTGACAAAACTACACATTTTGGTGGCTTTTTATTGTCCCCAGCACAAGGTGCACCTATGTAATGCTATCTGCTTCTTGATATGCCACACCTGTCAGGTGGATGGATTATCTTGGCAATGGAGAAAAATGCTCACCAACAGGGATGTTAACAAATTCGTGCACAACATTTGAAGGAAATAAGCATTTTGTGGAACATTTCTGGGAGCTTTTATTTCAGCTCATGAAACATGGAACCAACACTTTACAGGTCACTGTATGAGGTGAGTTCAGTTACAATACGATTCACAAAGATCCTTGTGGATTTTGTATGTTCAGTAGAGAGTTCTTACCTCTCACAGTACTTTCCCACATGGCCCTCAGGGCAGGCAGCACAATGGTAGTCATTCAATCCCTCTATCACACAGGAAGGGCTGAAACTAAGAGAAAGAGAGCTCCATATGAGAACTGATTTTATTTTATTTTATTTTTCAACTGTGCCTCTGTGACTTACTTGTTCTCATGGTTGGTGAGGGAGCAGGCACAGGGCTTGCAGTCGCCGGGTCTGCCCCTCACTACATCATAGTATCCTGGGGCACAGCGCTCACACCTGTCCCCCTCTGTGTTGTGCTGGCAGTTCTGTAGAGAAGACACACTAATATCATATCCACATTCACAACCATTCACTCTGATGGATGATTCACTTCAAATGAATTCACAACTTCAGAATCTAACTAAACTAAACCCAGCGGTTGTCGGGGTGGAGTGTGGATGTGTCTTAACTGTTGTGTTGAAGTGAGGGCCCTTCCAGAGCCTGAGCTTGGGGCCCTCCCTGTCAGCCCAGGGCCGTTTTCCTTTCCTCTCCTCTATCCACCGCTCTGCTCTGAGAAAAAGTGCCAAACTGCCAATTCAGAGCAGCAACACTAATCAGTCAGCAGAAGTTGCGAACTACTGAGCCGGGGTATTCAAAAGACTTTCATTAACTTCCTGTGTACCTCAATTACCCACATTACGCTGTACAAACCCATTTAACATTTTCAATTTGCCGGCTCCGTAAAATGCAAATTATATTGTTATTAGCACAAATGCAAATGAAAGCTGGGATTGAGTTTCAGTTCCAGCCTATAACATGAAGCAGGACAGGCTCTAGGGGATGATTTGGGAAGCAGAGAATAAGGTTGGTTTTATCTTGACCAAAGGACCAAAGGACCTTATATCTGAAGGGCACATTATGCTCTGTATTAAACGACATGCACTGCTCTCTAGCGCTACATTCTTGTTAGTATTTACCAGTCAAATCTATTCCAGACGCTACACTATATTCTACTTCCTGGTGCCACTGGACTATGTAGCCTATCAGCTGGCTTCTGAACAAATGTGCAGATCCTCTACTCTTATGGGTGCAGTCCAGGGCAGCCTGCCAACTATTGCCAACGGCACCGTCCTCCTCAGGTCACAGGGACGTTGTAAAGCACTTACCTGGCAGATGGATGTCTCCGGGTCACAGGCCTCACTGTGCCCGTTGCACTGGCACTGCACACAGCTCCCGATGTCCGTTCTGGAGGCCGCGCCATCGCTGCGGGCAGACAGAAGGTACAACCCGGCCACACATTCCTGCCGATGGGCGAAACACAGACAGACGGTTACCGGTTAGGCTGTTACACCCCCCCCGCCGCGCGCGCTCGTGGGAGTCCCGGGCTCCTATGGAGCTCCAACAAGACATACTCACTGAGAATTAATCGGGTCAATTTGAGGCACCATCTGTTCCCCGCAAACACGTTAAACGCCTGTTTAAAAAAACTTTATTAACTATGTGGCAGCTTCAAATTATTGCCATCTGTCTGGTTTTCTTACAGCCGCCTTTATGAGGGATCCAGTAGGAGACACATCAGTAACACTCAGGTCTGGATGGAGAGGGCTGTGGAGGTTGTCGTAGTAACACAACAAGAGTTCATTAGGAGTGGAGTAGAGACGCACTAAAGAATGGGGGAGCATTCGAGGTGTCTGGACAGAGGTGTGAGAAATAGGAGGAGAGCTAGCAGTTTTGATGAGAAGGATGTGAACTGTTTCTAACAGGTGTTTCAGCCTGACTCCACGGCTGTGGCTCTGATTGGTCCGTGACTCACAGCCACACACACGCACGCGCGCGCGCACACACGCACGCACGCACACACACACAGCCCTCTCTGGTGGATGACCCTGTCGCCATGGCTGATGAGCTGATGGGAGACACACACACAGCCCTCTCTGGTGGATGACCCTGTCGCTATGGCTGATGGGAGACACACATACACAGCCCTCTCTGGTGGATGACCCTGTCGCCATGGCTGATGAGCTGATGGGAGACACACACACAGCCCTCTCTGGTGGATGACCCTGTCACTATGGCTGATGGGAGACACACATACACAGCCCTCTCTGGTGGATGACCCTGTCGCCATGGCTGATGGTCTGATGGGAGACACACACACACAGCCCTATCTGATGGATGACCCTGTCGCCAGGGCTGATGGTCTGATGGGAGACACAGACACACAGCAGGTGGTGTGGCTAGCTAGCTAGCCTCGCAGGACAGGCCGGAGATGCCCAGGGGGCAGTCACACTTCTCTATCTGGTGAGCCCACTCACTCTCCACGGACGGCCTTCCCTCCTCTGCCACCTCCATAGAAATCTCAGAGATCCTGGGTTTAGTGGAGAGAGAGATGGAGAGAGAGAAAGGAAGAGAAAGGGAGAGAGAGACAGCCATGTGAGCCAATGGCAACAATCCAAAGCTTTTCCATGGACATTCTGCATTCTCTTCTCTATGCTTGAAATATGCTATTATGCTATTGCCCCTAGTTCATTACATGGATTGAACAGGTCAGTGTTGAAGGCAGAGAGTGATCCATGTTAACACGACATGATTAAGCTGACAGTGATACTGAAATGAAGAGTGTAGAGTAAACAGTGAATGCCTTAGCTCTCTATCAGTGGTTGTCTCAGTTTAGCCCATTATGTGTTCAGAGACAAAGAGGAGAGCTCACCTGCTATGTCTCATCATGTTCCCATGGGAACTCTTAATGAGGACGTGGTCAACATAAAACAGCACGTCCATGAAGTCCTCGCGTGTCATGGCATTCTTGTCTTCGTACTTCTACTCTTTTTGAAAAACAAAACATGTTCATAACATCACTTCAGTGTCAATTTATCATTACTGTATCTTTAGAGGTTAAAATCTAGCTTTGAAAAGCTATTGGGATAAAGACAAGAGATGCATTGGCATGGCATCCATCACAAAGGCCCACAATTGTTTTAACAACACAAGCAAGTTTCAGTGTCAAATAGATAATAACTGCATTTTAAGAGGTTAGGAAACAGTTGTGACAACAAGAGATCCAGCATGTAATCCCAGGTCCTTACCTCTGTCATGTCGATTTCATAGCGGGTGGGTTGTCCAATCTGCAGTCCCTGCATGTGGCGGACCATCACCTTGTCTCTGTTGGACACTCCCTTTATGATGACCTGGGGTTCGTAGGAGGTGCGGCCTGTCTCGTCACCCCCCTTAAAGTAGATGGCGTACTTCAGCTTGCTTCAGTAGGCTGTGATCTAAAGAGGAGAAACCATCCAAGTAACTTGTTAGTACAACACTCATCTCTGAACAGAATATAGTCAACTCCTGATAATTTCAAGTTGGATAGTGTTTTAAAGCAGCAATGTTCACCAGTTCTCAATTCAAACACATGAATCAGTCCCAAGCAATTATACAGTATATGTCAGCGGTCGATTGTACACTTCTTATCAACTTGTTAAATCATTTTGAGAGGAGGGTGCCCTCACCATGGACGCCTGGAACTGTTCAGGCAGTCTCCAGTAGTAGGTTTTGGTCAACTTCTGGGTGACCAGGTCAGCGTTAGCGATGATCTCTGGGTGCTGGAAGGTCACTCCACGTGTGGTCTCCTGCTGGTTGTCTTTGTCCACTAGGGGCAGCTTGGTCTGCTCTGGTTTCAGGGACAACTGCAGCAACACAGAGACAACAAACAAACAGCATCACTTATAAATGTCACACAAAATACACAGACAATGGGTTGTATTTGAGAAGGTCTTTTCCAAGGATTTGAAGTGCTTATGTTGCAAGTGGATTATGGGTATTTTGAAAGAAAAACAGCCTCTGTGACATTGGACAACTCTATTCTCCAGTACCACACCAGGACTCAGCCTCTCATATAGTTGTAGATTAAAATGCATTTCACATCCTGAGGCCAGAGACATGTTTCACTGGGCAAATAGAGCATGAATACCTTTAAGAAGCCACTCCTGTACAGTAGGCTATGCCTCTGAGGCCCCTGTTTTAAAGACGTCTTCCAGCGATTTGTGAACATTTACTGTTGAAAAGCGATATCCCAAGTATAAATACAGTCAAGTAAACACACTAAAGGGTAAAAAATAAATGTTTTGATCAAAATTGTGTTTTTTTAGACTCTCTCCTTACCACTCCCATCTAAATATCCAGGGCAGGGCTCACTAAAGGCTCCAGAGGGGCCGGGCTGTGCCCCTCACCTCACCATGCAATCACACGACTCACTGACTTAGAGAAAATCTCCTGCCTTCCAATAAATGAGGGAGAGGATTCTCAACTGGCTCTCTTTTTACTCTTAGTCTTATAGCAAACAAACTTAGATTAACTTTGGGACGGCAACCTTTATTTAATTTGTTTGTCGTTTCCATTTATATGAAAGAAGGGTCCCTCTGCCAATGTCCTCAGCCACGGTCTCCATGGATACAGCAGACGGAGAGTTATCAGGTCTGTGGTGCTCTGTCAGGAAATCCTTATTAAAACAAACATGGAAGCTGCAGCTCCCATACTCTGCCTGCTTTCAAGCCCCCTATATCTCCCTGGTACCAGGCTAGCCTCCTGTTTGTGCCTGGTCCCCCTGGTTCTCTCTACGTCCCATAAATTACAAAATAAGATGAGGAATAAATACCTGGCCGGGAATGAAGAATGGAGGAGAACCACTCTCATGTAAATATAAATACAAACTGTTGCTTGAAAAGAAATGTTGTTTTATCATTACATTTTTTTCATTTAGCAGACGCTCTTATCCAGAGCGACTTACAGCAGTGAGTGTATACATTTTTGTACTGGTCCCGCTTGGGAATCAAACCCACAACCCTGGCGTTGCAAGCACCATTCTCTACCAACTGAGCCACACAGTACACATATTTCAAAATATGTGTGTGTGCACGCGCGTGTGTGTGTGCGTGATGTATTTGAGTGCACACACAGTAACTGTATGATTGTGTACGAATACCATACCTCAGTCTGTGCCTGTGAGTGGGTGGACTTGCATGTGATAGGGGATGCATGTGCCCACACGGTACATGTGTGCTGTGTGTACATTTCTGTCACATTTCTTCATGACTCGACTTACCCACATGCGGATGAGGCCCTGTGCCTCAGTGCAGTTGCTGGTCATACCGAAGCAGTAACACTGACTGCAGCCCAGTGGGTTCCTGGCGCTCAGGCCAAACATCACCAACTTACACTTGTCACACTTCAGACCCTGTATATTTGCCTGGGATACAACACACAGACACTCAGCAATAAGACTGCTATTTGCAGTCCAAAATGGCTGGTCATTATTGCAAATACATAGCAGGTACAGTATTATTGCGGTTTTCAGTAGAGTACACATAAGACATGAATACAAAACACATCTGAATAGATTTGCAAACATATTACAGGCCTAGGGAGATATCTGATTTAAGACAGAGCCAAGCTATAAATAACCGTGACAGTAATCTCTTGTTCTCTTCACCTTACCCTGCTCTACATTGATCAAAGAAGATTTTATTCAGAAGAATACCAAGGCAGCCATTTGAATAGGTACAGTAGGTGCATTTCAAAGGGGCTCACATGTCACTGAGGAGGAATGATAAGGGGCATACCCCTACATATAGCAGACACAAACAGTGACAGTCCAGATAAGGGTGTATTTTATATGAAACGTTTCCCTTCGATCTTATCTGATACTTCCCTAGTTAGTACACTCCTAAAGCAGAGAGAACTGAGAAGCCACTTTCATAACAGACATTAAATGTAAAGATGTTTTGTTTACACACCAGTCTGTAAAGAGGATGCTATGGCAGGGGTGTAGAAATCCGTTGATGGCATGCCAGCAAAAATGTAGTTGAGCCAAAATTTGGCCACTCAAATTATAATTTAAACAAAGCCTACCATATAACCCACTCTAATCGATCGCACACAACAAACCATCTAACGTGTGATTTTGCATTACAGACCAAATAGTCTTGTAAGCCTACGTAAATCCATGACTCTTTAACATGCGACTCACATAGACCTACAATAATAATAAACCGTACCCCTATAATTAATAGACTAGAACATAATGCCCTGATATATCATTAATGATCACAGTAGACAACACTGGTCACCAACCTTTTCTCAGTCAAGATCACTTTGAGTCAAAATGCAAGCAGAGTGCAATTCTCTGCTGAGCGCGGGAGATCAAGTCCGCCTACAATGTATTGTGTGATATCAATTAAATGATCAATAGCATACAGGGCAAAGTGCTATTTCCAATTAAATTACATTCCTAAAAATGATAGGCTATTTACATTGACTAGATTTTTCTCCATGTAGGCTTACCCCTTATTATAAATAACGTAGAACCTTATATTTCAAAACTCGAGTCTCAAGTTTGGCTATATTAAAACACTGGTAATAGGCCAGTTGTTGTAGCCTGTTACTTGCGAGGCACATCAGAGCAGACATTTGAATTTGAACTGATGGACTGATGATGATGTCTCAGTGGAGGGACCGAGAGAGTGTGAGTCGAAGTGGAGAAGCGTGTTTCATGATTTCTAAAAGTGTTGAATAAAAACAGTGTTGTGGTGCTGGTCCTTGTCTCTGAATGTACTGAAACACTTTAAGGCCCTCCATTAGATCAATATAATCACAGATTGAGGGCGAAATCTCTGATTTCAAATAACTCTTTCTTCTACACACAAAGAAAAAAGTATCTTAAAATAATTTAACAGTGAGCTTTGTTTGGCCATTTAACTTATTTTTGCTGGCCAAGTTGGCTAATGAGTCTTAGCTAGCTAGCTAACGATGAGTAGGCTACAAAAAGGAGCCTACCCTACACAGCGATAGCTACTGTTTAATGCACATGGTATCAGTGCATGTGCCAGAACCAGCCCATTATTTTGATATTGATAAGTTATTATAATTTTTTTTGGGGGGGGGGTTAATATTCAATTATAATTCAAATTCATTACATAGGCCTATTATGAAATAGATTTTATAAACAGCACTAGATTGTATGTCCTTAAGTATCCTGAAAGACATCTGCCAAATAAAATGTATTATTATTATTATTATTGTCAATATACACTGAGTGTACAAACATTAAGAACACCTTCAAAATATTGAGTTGCACCCCCTGCTTTTCCCCTCAGAACAGCCTCAATTTGCTGGGGTAGGGATCTACAAGGTGTCGAAGCGTTCCACAGGGATGCTGGCCCATGTTGACTCAAATGCTTCCCATAGTTGTGTTAAGTTGGCTGGATGTCCCTGTTCAAAGGCCCTTAAATCTTTTGTTCCCCATTCAAAGGAACTTAAATCTTTTGTTCCCCATTCAAAGGAACTTAAATCTTTTGTTTTGCCCATTCACTCTATGAATAGCCCATACAGTTGAAGGTGGAAGTTTACATACACTTAGGTTGGAGTCATTAAAACTCATTTTTCAACCACTCCACAAATATCTTGTTAACCAACTATAGTTTTGGCAAGTAGGTTAGGACATCTACTTTGTGCATGACACAAGTAATTTTTCCAACAATTGTTTACAGACAGATTATTTCACTTACAAATCACTGTATCACAATTCCAGTGGGTCAGAAGTTTACTAAGTTGACTGTGCCTTTAAACAGCTTGGAAAATTCCAGAAAATGATGTCACGGCTTTAGAAGCTTCTGATAGGCTAATCGACATCATTTGAGTCAATTGGAGGTGTACCTGTGGATGTATTTCAAGGCTTACCTTCAAACTCAGTGCCTCTTTGCTTGACATCATGGGAAAATCAAAAGAAATCAGCCAAGACCTCAGAAAAAAACATGTAGACCTCCAAAAGTCTGGTTCATCCTTGGGAGCAATTTACAAAGGCCTGAAGGTACCACGTTCAGCTGTACAAACAATAGTACGCAAGTATAAACACCATGGGACCACGCAGCCATCATACCGCTCAGGAAGAAGACGCGTTCTGTCTCCTAGAGATGAACGTACGTTGGTGCGAAAAGTGTAAATCAATCCCAGAACAACAGCAAAGGACCTTGTGAAGATGCTGGAGGAAACAGGTACAAAAGTATCTATATCCACAGTAAAACAAGTCCTATATCGACATAACCTGAAAGGCCGCTCAGCAAGGAAGAAGCCACTGCTCCAAAACTGCCATAAAAAAGCCAGACTACGGTTTGCAACTGCACATGGGGACAAAGATCATACTTTTTGGAGAAATTTCCTCTGGTCTGATGAAACAAAAATAGAACTGTTTGGCCATAATGACCATCGTTATGTTTGGAGGAAAAAGGGGGATGCTTGCAAGCCGAAGAACACCATCCCAACCGTGATGCACGAGGGTGGCAGCATCATGTTGTGGGGTGCTTTGCTGCACTGGTGCACTTCACAAAATAGATGGCATCATTAGGAGGGAAAATTATGTGGATATATTGAAGCAACATCTCAAGACATCAGTCAGGAAGTTAAAGCTTGGTCGCAAATGGGTCTTCCAAATGGCCAATGACCCCAAGCATATTTCCAAAGTTATGGCTTGAGGACAAAAAAGTCTAAGTATTGGCCATCACAAAGCCCTGATCTCAATCCTATAGAACATTTGTGGGCAGAACTGAAAAAGCGTGTGCAAGCAAGGAGGAATGGGCCAAAATTGACCTAACTTATTGTGGGAAGCTTGTGGAAGGCTATCTGAAACATTTGACCTAAGTTAAACAATTTAAAGGCAATGCTACCAAATACAAAACTTCTGACCCACTTGGAATGTGGCGAAAGAAATCAAAGCTGAAAAAAATAATTCTCTCTACTATTATTCTGACATTTCACATTCTTAAAATAAAGTGGTGATCCTAACTGACCTAAGACAGAGATTTTTTACTTGGATTTGTCACGACTTCTGCCGAAGTCGTTGCCTCTCCTTGTTCGGGCGGTGTTCGGCGGTCGACGTCACCGGTCTTCTAGCCATCATTGATCCATTTTTCATTTTTCCATTGGTTTTGTCTTGTCTTCTCACACACCTGTTTCCAATCCCATCCATTACATGTTGTGTATTTAACCCTCTGTTTCTCCTCATGTCTTTGTCAGAGATTGTTTCTTGTTAGTGTTGTTTTTTATGTGTATAGGTGCGCGACGGGTCTTCGGACCCATATTTGTTTATGTTTGTTTCTTATTAGTGTTATGGAGCATGTTACTGGGACATTTATTAAAAGACTCCATTTTACACTCCGTTTGACTCTCCTGCGCCTGACTTCCCTGCCACCTATACACACGACTGACAGGATTAAATGTCAGGTATTGTGAAAAACGGAGTTTAAATATATTTGGCTAAGGTGTATGTAAACTTTCGACTTCAACTGTATACACAATCCATGTCTCAATTGTCTCAAGGCTTAAAAATCCTTCTTTAACCTGTCTCCTCCCCTTCATCTACACTGATTGAAGTGGATTTAACAAGTGACATCAATAAGGGATCATAGCTTTCACCTAGATTCACCTGGTCATTCTATGTCATGGAAGGATGTACACTTAGTGTGTATCCCTTTAGTTGTCCCACCCCTTACTTACTGCTTGCTATGAATTCTATCTGATGGTGTATGCATGTTTAGGCCAGTGCTTGACTTGGACTGAAATAGGTACTCATTTTGGCTGCCGGTACCATTTACATTTAGGTCCAGGAACTCCTCAATACTTTTGAGTTAATATTCTATAGGAGATGCAGGAACTCAAGCAGAAGAACATTTGAGGTGCCAGTACTCAGTTCCGGTGAGCTCCTGCCCAAGTCAAGTACTGTGCTAAGGTAAAAAGACAAACATTGTCCCGTTTGAAACACTGACATTTACAGCAAATCAAATAAATATATATTATATTTTTGGGCCTCAATCTGATTAGGTAAGCCTGGTTCCCCAGTGGGTGGACATGCGCCCACCTAGGCCCAACCGTGCCTACGCCCCTGTGCTAAGGATGCCAGCAATTCTATTGCTATGGCTTCATGTAACACACAGAGCCATGCCACCCCTCCAGCCACAGTTGTCCATCTATCCGTCCATCACCGTGACCTTCACTAACGTCCCCCAGACACCATCAAGCTCTTCCCTCTATCCCTCCATCCCTCCATCCCAGTAGTCTAAAATCAAAGAGTCAGCAGGAAAGACACACACACAACACACACACACACACACACACAACACACACACACACACACACACACACCACAACCACACACACACCACACACACACACACACAACACAACACACACACACACTAAACAGCACAACAAGAGACCCAACAACACACAGTCTTCTCCTCTTCAAATGTCACTTTTACTTCAGAGTCGAAAGTAGCTTTTTAAATCTCTCTGTCTGTCTCTCTCTCTCTCTGTTAATGAGGGTCATCACCTCCCATCGCTGGCACTGTGTGACAGCCTGTCACTGCACTGTCACCCTGAGGCAGGGAGCTGGGGATGGCAACGCCTGCCTGCCTGGCGCTAGCTGATCTGAATGCCCCCCCCACGTCAGGTCTATTTCCATCTCACACACCCTCCCACACACAGACGCTGCGCTGCCTGTCAACCTGGCGACAGGCCCCGTGCTGAGCCCAGATAGGGAAGGTACTAGGTAGATGTGGAGAGCTAGAGTGCTGCTGTTGAGATATAGGCTATATGGAGAAATCGGCTATAGTCACGCTAATGTGACATTAACAGGTAATTGCAGTTAGAGGCTTAAAAACACGCCTAGTAATGCTATATAACTCCAACTTCAAAAACAGATAATATTATTTCAGTGCTGGCTAGACATCAGGGAGATGCCAGGAGAGCTGGCTTTGGTTTCTTTTGGGATAATTTCATTGTAGGTGATTGCTGTCACTTATTTGGAAAACTCTGATGCAATCACCTGACACAGCATCCTGTGATGAATATTCTAAGTGATCGATAGATAGAAAATAGAGTAGACTACAATCAACTGATGGTTGTGGATTACCTTGCAGCTGCATTGTCCAGTCCTGTCTACACAGGCACAAACATCCTGGTCTGCATCACAGGTTTGGATGTCCGAACCAGCCACATTGCAGTTGCAGGAAATGCATTGAGGGAAGTCCCGGTATCCCAGCCTACACTCACTGCACTTCTTTCCGTGAGACTGTTCCCGGTACAAGCAGCAGCCTGTGTTGGGGTTACACTGCTGGGTCATTGAGCCCACCTGGTTACAGCCACAGGCCTGTGGAGGAGAGTGTCAGGTATTCATAATCAATATACCATTAGATGAATCAATACCCAGTCACAAAGGGTTAATCCATCAGCTTCATATGTTAAACATTCCACAAACTTTCCACAAAGCCAGACCGAACCAGTGTGGAGGCGGGCAGGTGAGATAAGGTGAGGTAAATTTAGGGCTGTGGCGGTCATGACATTTTGTCAGCCAGTTATTGTCATGCAAAATGCTGCCAGTCTTATTGTAATTGACGTTAATGAACATAAACATGTTTAGCATCTCCAGGCCTCCACACGTACAAGCCGCTGATGTATCCCTTTGGAACATCGACATTTTAAATCAATTTAATATACACCATCACTATAAATCCATTACTTATTTTAGTCAGATCTAAAGAAACATGAAGAAAATGTATTTCAGAAGATCAGAAAATGAGTTTGTCTACTGTAGGCCTATGTTATCTGGCTATGCTCCATGCCATAGGCTGCAGATTTGTTCATTTAGCTGACAAGATATGCTTATAAGTCCTGTGCCATTATTTAATTTTATATGATTTTATAATAAGAAGAATATAATTGAACGATAAAATAGAAAGGATAGTTTTCCCATTATGGAGAGAGTGCTCATATGAAGTGGCTATTTTGAGAGTAAAGGTGATCATTTGAAACAGGTTCTAAATACTAGATCTAGAGTTATTTGGCAACTTTAGTTGTGAATGATACAAACCTTATAATGTCTTAGAAATCAATACGTATATGGTCTGCATGATGCGACTGTAGGGTATTGATGATTTGAGAAAGTACCAAAGAAAGCTTGCTCTGTTCCTTGCCTCAGGGTGCACAGCTGTTGTCTCACCAAGTGATCATATTTTCACCCATCAGACTATTCTCAATTTAATCTCCTCTTTACTAATATGTAAACTTAGTTTAGATTTAGAATGGCCCATTAATCAAATGGGCAAGAACAGAGGCAGGGGGAGAAGACGTCATCTGTATGCACTGGAATAGCTAATGGAGGCCACACGTTTTGCAGGCTATTTCGGTTTTATAGCGGAGCATGTGACTAATATGAGCAGCTGAGAAATAAATATAAGGACACTTTTTTCAATCCATGCATCAACCACTGTTTGAGAAGCATGCTCTCGCTGCCCCGAAAGGTGATATTCTGCCCAAACTCTGTATGCCATGGGCTCTCCAACCTTGTTCCTGCAGTTACCCAGTGCTTCATTTGGGAAACCAAGTGAAATCTGTTCGGGAACATGGATAGTAACATGTTCTCATTAAACTGATGACAGCCTCTCTGTATGCTGGAGAAAGGAACAAAGGAGCGAGAGGAGGAGATGGATACACATGGTGGTGAGATATTCTGTATAGCTAAAGATAACAGGTCACCCAATGAATTATGAAAATATAAAATATGCCTTATTACTAGGCTATTCAAAATCAAATTCACTAACTGTCAGCTACACTGCACAATCAATAAACCAACAGCATCGCCTAGGGCTATACATTCTCTCCCAGACTCATGGATGTACATTTTGGAGCGTAGCATAAGGTAACCAGTCCATCGAGTATGCATAATAATGCCGTCCACAATTACTCTAATTTGTTTAATTTCGAAGTATAGGCTAGACCAATTATGTACCAACGACATTTTAAATCAGTTTTATATTGTGTTTTTCTGCCGTGCCTAATATGTGGTAGGCTACGTATTGTCAGGCTTGGGCTCATAAAACTATTGCATATGCATAAGATCTAATATGCAAATGTGTTGTTTTGAATTAAAGCGCTGTCCATTTTGTTGTTAGGCTTTGAAACAACATCCACAATAACCATATTTTACAGTGTTTCAACCTGCTGAACTTCTTTCTTCAAATTGATCATCACAGTGAGGTGAGTTTTAAACGCACTATAGGCCTACAGTTAACGATATGTGTTCGATGTGATTTCCGATGGCATTTGCATTGATGTCAGAGTGGTTAGAGGGACAATGTAGCTTATTACACCACCTCTAGATCAAAGAAGTTCAAAAGGAGCCCTGAGTACCAGGTCATTAAGACTTGATATTCGTTAGCAAGTTGTACACTATCTAAGCATGTCCAGAGTGCATAAAATGAGAATACCATGACTCAACGGTCACGTAGAATTTTACTGCGGCCATGACTCATGGCTGCCAATGTGGCGGGAATATGGTCACTGCAACAGCATACCACTGATTTCAATGCCTGGCACTTTTATAATAGGGCAAAATCCGTCCCCGATTGCAGTTCCTAGGGCTTCCACTAGATGTCAACAGTCTTTAGAAAGAGTTTCAGGCTGTTTTTTGGAAAAATGAGGGAGAAGTTGTCATTTTTCTAAGTGGCTCCCATTTTGGCTGTAGTGTTTCCAAGCGCATGGCCCGAGAGAGCGCGTTCTTTTTGTTTATCTCCAGGTAAAGACAATAACAATTCTCCGTCTTATATTGTATTGTTTATTTGCGTATTAGGGTACCTAAGGATTGATTATAAACGTTGATTGACTTGTTTGGATAAGTTTATTGGTAACGTTTGGGATTCATTTTGTATGTATTTTGACGGAGGGAAACCGAGTGAATAATTGACTGAAGCGCACCAGCTAAACTGAGTTTTTTATGGATATAAAGAAGGAATTTATCAAACAAAATGACCATTTCTAATGTAACTGAGACCTTTTGGAGTGCCAACAGAAGAAGATCTTCAAAGGTAAGGCATATATTATATCGCTATTTCTGACTTTCGTGTCGCAACTCCCTGGTTGAAAATTATTTGTTATGTGTGCTCAGATAATCGCATGGTTTGCTTTCGCCGTAAAGCCTTTTTGAATTCTGACACCTTGGCTGGATTAACAACAAGTTAAGTTTTATTTTGATGTATTGCACTTGTGATTTCATGAAGGTTTAATATTTATAGTAATTTAATTTGAATTTGGCGCTCTGCCATTTCACCGGTTGTTGGCCAGGTGGGTCGCTAGCAAAACGCCTGCGCCAGAAAGGTTAAACAGTTTAAAATCACATTACATAATTTCAAAAATAGTTTCATCTTTACTGATTCATTTTATACAACAATTAGATGCAAGCCTCGCAACTGAGACTCTTGTATAAACAGAGTTATGGTAATGTGACTGTAATGTCTCTCATGAGTTTTACAAACATTAAACGAAATGGACCGTTCGTAGCTGGATTCTCCCCCGACCGTGTACATATTCCCCAAAACATGGTCATTGTTCAGTTCTCAAGTTCTATGATGGAGAAGAGGTTCCGTTGTTCTCCTGTGAAACCTCTCTATACTGCCTGACCATGAGGAGAGAGACTCCTCTAGGAATTTAGGACATGCGATAATGGAGCCTGGGTGTAGGGGGAAGAGAGACATGGTGAGAGAGGGGGATAGTGCTCGCTATACCCAAAGAGGGCCACGTCATGACAGTTCATACTGCAAAAGCTTTGATTGGTTGGAGGTCGTCCTCCGGAAGGGATCATAATTACCATGTAGGTCTATGGGAGGTGGTGAGGCCTACGAGCCTCCTAGGTTTTGTATTGAAGTCAATGTAACCAGAGGAGGACAGAAGCTAGCTGTCCGGCTACACCATGGTGCTACCCCAGAGAGTGCTGTTGAAGTTACTGTAGACCTTCATTGCAAAACAGTGTGTTTTAATGAAGGAAACTCCACAGACATTGATCTGGCGTCATGGGACAGCCCTTTCCTACTGTTCTGGATATAACCCCCACCTTGGGAATTTCCCAGGAGACCAAGCTTACCTTGATTACCGAGAGGGCTAAGGTTTGAGTAGAGACCATAAAACCTGAGTATAAGCTAAGGTTGTAATGGTTGTTGAAACTCTGAGACTATCGATACCGACAGAATAAGAGCAAATCTTCGATACTAATTACTAGTCTGCAGCTAGGAATTGTGTACCATTGAATGCGAAGGCCGACAACCGCCGAAACATCTATTCTATAAGAACATTTCTGAATGGGACTCTGAAGTATCCATTCCAACCACGAAAGACGGGCAGATGAACTTCCAACAGAAAGAAGGACGATTCCAACAGAGATCACGACAACACACTGAGCGTAAATATGTATATTGATTGCAAATATTCCCGAATGAGTGAGCGTTCATGTGCAAAGGATTAGCATTTCAATTGTTATAATTATCAACTATGTAGTATCTTTTGTCTTTCGTGCCCTTCTCAGTCACTTTGTCTACCAAGCCACCATACCGGTTTAGCCCACTAGGGCACATGCAATATAATTTCCTTGTAACCATATCTATTTGTTTGTTTGTTTGTGCATTTCTGTGATTATTTAGTTAGTTAAAAAATAAACACTATCATTGTCAACTCTCTCCTGACATGAACTGAATCCATGTTTCATGTGCCCGCTCATCCACTGGCACGTTGAATGTTTCCTCTTCAAGTACCCCTATCAATTTTATTTAATTACTGTATGTAGAGTCAATCACATACACAATCACATTATTACACATCAATGATTTTACTTCTTGCTTGGACTAACTCTTTTTTTTTTTAGCTCTTTTGTCTAACTGTGTAGTGTGTTATGTTATTGTTTATTGTCTTCCCAGTCAAATCCTGTCCTGCACTGAAGTCAAGCCTCTGAACAACTCAACTCATGCCTCATACCCTCATTCAATTACTGCTGTGATCCCTTCCCAACACTGTGTAAGTAGCCCTCTCATTCCCATTTCCCATAATATTGTACAATACATGCCTTTATTAACTGCTTTAGGTTAAAATAATTTGTCTTTGACAATTTTTTCAAAACACTTTGTCGTCTCCGTGTGTTCCACGCCTATACCGTGGGTCTCCCATCCTCCACCATTTTTCAAGTCACCAGCCTCCACTGAGACTAAGGTGAAATAACTGAACTTTTAAATACGAGTTAAATTAAGATGAAGCCCGTAAGGTAGACTGAATTATGAATTATCACAGCGTAAAGGGCAAGTCTTGATTAGAGGGCAATTAAATAATAATTTGCTTATGAAGATCCAAATGCCATGCTAAGGTCTTATTTGTTGATTTTGCCTCAGCTTTTATTAATACAATCCAGCCCTCCAACTTGGCTCAGAGACTGATATACACTTTCTCATTAGATGGAGGCCTGGTGCTGTGGATCCTTGATTTCCTTAGCAAAGGGACACAGCAGGTCAAGATGGGATAGTAGATGTTGGACAAGTGCACCACTAGCCATGGGATCTCCTCAAGACTGTGTACTTTCTCCTCTGTTGTACATCTTGTACACTAATGACTGTAAAACCTCCTACCCTGGTAAACCCCTGGTAACGTTTGCAGACGACACAGCACTGGTCATCCTTCAGGGTGATGAAGAGGAGCACGGGCCAGTCTTGGAGGACTTTTTGACGTTTTGTGACAACTCTCACTTAGTGCTCAATTTAAAAAAGACCAAAGAGATGCTCATCGACTTTAGGAAAAAACTTCCCCACAGAATGTTGTCAAGGGGCAAGACATAAAGGTAGTGGAGGAGCATGGGTGCAACTTTCACTGTTGAGCACCTTCAATTCTGACATTGCATTTTTGGCCCCCTTAGTTTTATTTTTGGAATCTGATACAAAACGAGGCAACGGTGTGCTTTAGAACCATACGGACGCCTCCGAGCGGTCGGTTAGGCTGTTTGGAGTGTTTATCCAACTGAAAAAATAAAAATAATAATAATAATAATTATGTCCCTCCCACTTCTAAAACCAAAGTTGCGTTGAGTATAAATATCTGGGTGTTGTACTTGACCATAGGCTACAATGGGGAAAGTGTACTAAGAAAGGACAGCAAAAACTATTTTAATGTTGATCGTTGTCACTGTTTTATCATCTGCTGGTACGGAAATGCTCATTTCTCTCTGAGAAATATGTTAAGATTTTTTTTTAGCTCTGCCAGTAGGGTGCTAGGGGTCAAGCAGATGGGGCTGGAGGTAATTTATGATATTAGAGCCTTCACAAAAGCCCACAAGGTACTGATGGACCCCAGACATCCTCTTTACCAGGAATTTGAGCTTCTCCCCTCGGGGCGACGTTACAGCGTACAAGGGCACCAAACAATAGGGCCAAACTATCCTTTGTCCCAGTGGCAGTAAGGCTACTGAATGTTTAAAACCACAAATAGGACCAGCGGGCTGGCCTACAGCTAACATTGTAGTTGACAGAGTGTTTTGTTGTTTATAGTGTATGTAGTGTACAGATGATCATTGATCGCTCATGAACATAACTTTTTCTACCAGTATTTACTGTCTGTATATGTTCTTTGTCTATCTTCCATTATGTGTTGTTATGTATGCACAGAGCCACAACAAATTTCCCCATTGGGATAATAAAGTCATTGTCTATTATCACATCGATTGAAGGGTCTTGTGGGGGCTGGATATTTCCAAGAATCCTCTATCACCTCTCTAGAATGTAGATTACAGTATGGCTGTGTTAACACAGGCAGCCCAATTCTAATCTTTTCTTCAACTAATTGGTCTTTTGACCAATTAGATCAGTAAAACATGTGATGTGAAAAGATCTGATGTGATTGGTCAAAATACCAATTAGTGGAAAAAATATCTGAATTGGGCTGTCTGTGTAAACACAGCCTAAGTGAATGGGTCACATTGTGCATTCAAGTGTTTGTTCAATGCCTCAATGATTTACAATTACATTGAGATGTACAGTCTAAAGAATGCTGTTCTACATTCACACCTAACTGCATGTACATTCGTGGCCAAAAGTTTTGAGAATGACACAAATATTAATTTTCACAAAGTTTGCTGCTTCAGTGTCTTTAGATATTTTTGTCAGATGTTACTATGGAATACTGAAGTATAACTACAAGCATTTCATACGTGTCAACGGCTTTTATTGACAATTACATGAAGTTGATGCAAAGAGTCAATATTTGCAGTGTTGACCCTTCTTTTTCAAGACCTCTGCAATCCACCCTGGCATGCTGTCAATTCACTTCTGGGCCACATCCTGACTGATGGCATCCCATTCTTGCATAATCAATGCTTGGAGTTTGTCAGACTTTGTGGGGTTTTGTTTGTCCACCCGCCTCTTGAGGATTGACCACACGTTCTCAATGGGATTAAGGTCTGGGGAGTTTCCTGGCAATGGACCCAAAATATTGATATTTTGTTCCCCGAGCCACTTAGTTATCACCTTTGCCTTATCGCAAGGTGTTCCATCATGCTGGAAAAGGCATTGTTCGTCACCAAACTGTTCCTGGATGTTTGGGAGAAGTTGCTCTTGGAGGATGTGTTGGTACTATTCTTTATTCATGGCTGTGTTCTTAGGCAAAATTGTGAGTGAGCCCACTCCCTTGGCTGAGAAGCAACCCCACACATGAATGGTCTCAGGATGCTTTACTGTTGGCATGACACAGGACTGATGGTAGCGCTCACCTTGTCTTCTCCAGACAAGAGAGAAGTGGCTTCTTTGCTGCCCTTCTTGACACCAGGCCATCCTCCAGAAGTCTTCGCCTCACTGTGCGTGCAGATGCACTCACACCTGCCTGCTGCCATTCCTGAGCAAGCTCTGTGCTGGTGGTGCCCCGATCCCGCAGCTGAATCAACTTTAGGAGATGGTCCTGGCGCTTGCTGGACTTTCTTGGTTACCCTGAAGCATTCTTCACAACAATTGAACCGCTCTCCTTGAATTTCTTGATGATCCGATAAATGGTTGATTTAGGTGCAATCTTACTGGCAGCAATATCCTTGCCTGTGAAGCCCTTTTTGTGCAAAGCAATGATGATGGCACGTGTTTCCTTGCAGGTAACCATGGTTGACAGAGGAACAACAATGATTCCAAGCACCACCCTCCTTTTGAAGCTTCCAGTCTGTTATTCGAGCTCAATCAGCATGACAGAGTGATCTCCAGCCTTGTCCTCGTCAACACTCACACCTGTGTTAATGAGAGAATCACTGACACAATGTCAGCTGGTCCTTTTGTGGCAGGGCTGAAATGCAGTGGAAATGTTGTTTTGTGATTCAGTTCATTTGCATGGCAAATAGGAACTTTGCAATTAATTGCAATTAATCTGATCACTCTTAATAACATTCTGGAGTATATGCAAATTGCCATCATACAAACTGAGGAAGAAGACTTTGTGAAAATTAATATTTGTGTCATTCTCAAAACTTTTGGCCACGACTGTATATGTACAGGTCAGTTGAGGCTGATGAGGGGAGGACGGTTCATAATAATGGCAGGAATGGCAGGAACGGCAGGAACGGCCTGAATGGCAGGATACCATTCAACCTATTCCGCTCCAGCCGTTACCATGAGCCCGTCCTCCCCAATTAAGGTGCCACTAACCTCCTGTGGTACAGGTAACTGCCAAAATAAAGAATACAAATTATATTGAAAGCAGCTGCTTCGACACAGGTATGGTTCCTGAGTTAATTAAGCAATTAGCATCCCATCATGATAAGGGTCATGTATAAAAATGCTGGGCAGGGCATTATTTTGGTTACCATGGCTATGCCCCCATAGGATGACAATGCCCCCATCCACAGGGCACGAGTGGTCCCTCAGTGTTTTGATTATGTAACCCATATGCCATTGCCGTCTCAGTCACCAGAGCTCAACCCAATAGATCTCTTATGGGAGATTCTGTAGCGGCGCCTGAAACAGCATTTTCCACCACCATCAATAAAACAACAAATTATGCTTCAGGATATCTACTTCCCCAGAGACGGATGAACTCGTGTATACCATTTTTATGTCTCTGCGTGAAGTTTGAAGGAAGTTTCTAACTAGCGCAGATACCTATAGACTTTACATAAAATCAAATGTTATTGGTCACACACGTGTTTTAGCAGATGTTATTGTGGGTGTAGCGAAATGCTTGTTTCTAGCTCTAACAGTGCAGTAATATCTAACAAGTAATATCTAACAATTTCACAACAATACACACAATACACACAAATCTAAGTAAAGGAATGGAATTAAGAATATATAAATATTTGGACGAGCAATGTCAGAGCGGCATAGACTAAGATACTGCACAGTAGAACAGAATACAGTATATATATTATTAGATGAGTGTCACGATCGTTGTTGTAAGAATCGGACCAAAATGCAGCGTTGTTTGGGTTCATCATCTTTATTACGTGAACCGGCAAAAAACAATAAAGAACAAAACGAACGTGAAGCTATGCAGTGGTTAAGGCAACTATACACAAACAAGATCCCACAAAAACCCAGTGGGAAAAGGCTGCCTAAATATGATCCCCAATCAGAGACAACGATAGACAGCTGCCTCTGATTGGGAACCATACCAGGMCAACATAGAAATAACAAAACTAGAGTACCCACCCTAGTCACACCCCGACCTAACCCAATTTGAGAATAAAAGGCTCTCTAAGGTCAGGGCGTGACAATGAGTAATGCAAAATATGTAAACATTATTAAAGTGACTAGTGCTCCAATTATTATTAAGTGCCCAGTGATTTCAAGTCTATGTATATAGGGCAGCAGCCTCTAATGTGCTAGTGATGGCCATTTAACAGTCTGATGGCCTTGAGATAGAAGCTGTTTTTCAGTCTCAGCTTTGATGCACCTGTACTGACATTGCCTTCTGGATGATAACGGGGTGAACAGGCAGTGGCTCAGGTGGTTGTTGTCCTTGATTATCTTTTTGGCCTTCCTGTAACATCAGATGCTGTAGGTGTCCTGGAGGGCAGGTAGTTTGCCCCCAGTGATGCGTTCGGCAGACCGCACCACCCTCTGGAGAGCCCTGCTGTTGTGGGCGGTGCAGTTGCCATACCAGGCGGTGATACAGCTCAACTGTCGTGTCGTGACTGTCATGTCGTCTGCAATCGTGATGATTGAGTTGGAAGTGTACGTGGCCAGGCAGTCATGGGTGAACAGGGAGTACAGGAGGGGACTGAGCACACACCCTTGTGTGGCCCCAGTGTTGAGTATCAGCGAAGTGGAGGTGTTGTTTCCTACCTTCACCACCTGGGGGCGGCTCAGTTGCACAGGTCAGGGTTCAGACCCAGGGCCTCAAGCTTAGTGATGAGCTTTAAGTGTACTATGGTGTTGAAGGCTGAGCTATAGTCAATGAACAGCATTCTTACATAGGCATTCCTCTTGTCCAGACGGGATAGGGCAGTGTGCAGTGCGATCGCGATTGCATTGTCTGTGGATCTATTGGGGCGGTAAGCAAATTGAAGTGGGTCTAGGGTGTCAGGTAAGGTAATGGTGATATGATCCTTGACTAGTTTCTCAAAACACTTCATGATGACAGAAGTGAGTGCTATGGGGCGATAGTCATTTAGTTCAGTTACCTTTGCTTTCTTGGGTGCAGGAACAATGGTGGCCATCTTGAAGCATGTGGGGACAGAAGACTAGGATAGGGAGAGATTGAATATGTCCGTAAGCACTCCAGCCAGCTCGTCTGCGCATGCTCCGAGGACGCGGCTAGGTTGCTGTCTGGGCCGGCAGCCTTACGAGGGTTAACACGCTTAAATGTCTTACTCATGTTGGCTACGGAGAAGGAGAGCCTACAGTCCTTGGTAGCGGGCCGCGTCGGTGGCACTGTGTCCTCCTCAAAGTGGGCGAAGAAGGTGTTTATCTTGTCTGGAAGCAAGACGGCGATGTCCGCAATGTGGCTGGTTTTCCCTTTGTAGTCCGTGATTGTCCGTAGACCCTGCCACATATTTTTTGTGTCTGAGCCATTGGATTTTGACTCCACTTTGTTTCTATACTGACATATTGCCTGTTTTATTGCCTCAAGGAGGGAATAACTACACTGTTTTTATTTGGCCATATTCCCAGTCACCTTGCCATGGTTAAATGCGATGGTTCGACCTTTCAGTTTTGCACGAATGCTGCCATCTATCCACAGTTTGCGCTAATGCTAGTTAGCATTGGCTCACGAAACTACCTCTACCTTCCTTCATACTGGACACAGAGACATAAAATAGTATCCACAAATTCATCTGACTCTTCTGGGGAAGAAGATAAAGGGCCTCATTGCCAAAATCCCAAAGTATCCTCTTAAGAGCTTTGGGCCACTAACCAAAAGGTCGCTGGTTCGAATCACCGAGCCAACTAGGTAAAAAATATGTCGATGTGACCTTGAGCAAAGACCTTAACCCTAACTGCTCCTGTAATTCTGCTAAATGATGTAAATGTGAAATGTAGATTCTGGAGTGATTCCTGAGACAGCATTTTCCATCAACAAAACACCAAAAGATGGAATTTCTTGTTGAAGAATGGTGTTGCGTACCTCCGATAGGGTTCCAAACACAGAATCTATTCAAAGGCACATTGAAGCTGTTCTGGCGGCACGTGATGGCCCAACGTCTTATTAAAAACTTATTGTCAATAGGGGGGCGCTATTTTCACTTTGGAAAAAAACGTGCCCAATTTAAACGGCCTCGTACTCTATTCTAGATCATACAATATGCATATTATTATTACTATTGGATAGACAACTATCAAGTTTCTAAAACTGTTTGAATTATATCTGTGAGTAAAACAGAACTCATTTGGCAGCAAACTTCCAGACAGGAAGTGAAAATTCTGAAAATGGGGCTCGGTTTCAGGGCCTACCTATTCAATTGCCTTATATTTATCGATATGCATGCACTTCATACGCCTTCCACTAGATGTCAACAGGCAGTGGAAGGTGGAATGGGGTGTCTAGCTTGATCTGAGGTCGAACAAGAGCTTTTGGAGTGGGAGGTCAGGAATTTCCTTTCTCTAGGGCGGAGCTCGACATTAGCTTCTGAAAAGCTTTCGGTTTACACGGCGAATATCTCCGGCTCTGATTTTATTTGATACATGTGATAATATAATCGTAAAGTAGGTTTTTTCAACCCAGTTTTATCAGTTTATTCAACGTTTATTGGGACTTTTGGAGTTTTCCATTCTTTGCGTCAAGAGAGGGTGGGAACGTTATCAACCTTGGCTAGCATTGTTGGCGGGAATTCGACAGAAGAAAAGGACATTCTAAAACCAAACAATGATTTATTCTGGACCAAGGACTCCTTGTACAAGATTCTGATGGAAGCTCAGCAAAAGTAAGAACAATTTATGATGTTATTTCGTATTTCTGTGGAAAATGTTGATTCCTATTCTCTGCCGTTTTGGCGAGCGCTGTCTCGCAATAACGCAAGCTGTTTGTTATGGTAAAGTTATTTTTAAAAATCTAACACGGCAGTTGCATTAACTTCTTGCAACTATAGGGGGTGATGTTCCGCATTAGCATATTTTGGTTCTCCAAATTAAACGGCCTATTGCTCAATTCTTGATCGTACAATATGCATATCCTTACTAATATTGGATAGAAAACACTGTCTAGTTTCTAAAACCGTTTGAATTATGTCTGTGGGTGACCCAGAACTCCCTCTACAGCAAAAATCCTGACATGACTTGCGAAGGTCTGAGAATTATCCTCTGATCTGGGTTCAGTTTTAAAGCCTGTGTATATCCTATGGCTGGAATTGAACTGCACCCGCCTTCCCCTGGATGTCAGTAACCAATGAGAAGTGGAATGGTCTGTCTGCGTAGCTGTCCGAGGTTATAAAGCCGGTTGGAACGAGAGTACCTTTCTTTGTCTCGTTCGTCATGGCGCCTGGCAAGAAGTCAGGATGAAATTTTGGAACGCTCAGTTATCGACCAGAGATGTATCCGTCTGTAATTTAATTAAATATAGGTGTTAGAAACATCATAACGATGTTATTTGAAACCGATTTATATCAGTTTATGCGAGTATAGTGCTATTTTTCTGAATTTCCTTTGTATCTAGTTTGAGGATTTGGACATGTGTGTGCGACATAGCTAATGGTAGCAGCTAGTTCCAAAGGTGAAGAGGACGTTTTACAACAAAGCAACTATTCTTTTGAAGAAAAGACACATTGCCCAAGATACTGATGGAAGCTCGTCCAAAAGTAGGAACTATTTATGATGTTATTATGTATTTATGTGGAAAAATGTCATAGTGTTTGCGCGCCACTTTTGCAGGCACTGGTCTGGCTGCAACGCACACTATATGTCTAGTAACGTTAAATTTAAAAATCTAACATAGCGATTGCATTAAGAACTAATTTATCTTTCGATTGTTGTCCAACTTATATTTTTTAGTCAAGTTTATGAATAGTATTTTTATAAGAATAGGCGCTAATCCAAAATGGCGCCGGCCAGAATACATGCAATGTTTGTAGTGATTACATAGTATAACCACGATTTGTGCTGCTAAATATGCACATTTTCGAACAAAAGCTATATGCATTGTGTAATATGATGTTACAGGTCTGTCATCTGATGAAGTATATCAAGGTTATTCAAATTATATATCTTTTGTTGGGTTGTTACGATCGCTAAACATTTACAGCTGGTAAATGCGGTTGTGATTCTGGCTATTGTGGTACGCTCATATAATGCTATATTGTGTTTTTCGCTGTAAAACACTTAGAAAATCTGAAATTCTCTGGATTCACAAGATCTGTGTCTTTCGATTGCTGTAGGCTGTCTATTTTTCTGAAGTGTTTTAGGATGATTCTTTTGGTAATTGACGTCGGTCTCAGTAATTATTCCGGCTGCTTCCAACGCTATTTCAGATTGCAGCTGCAATGTAGAACTGTGATTTCTACCTGAAATATGCACTTTTTTCTAACAAAAACTATCCTATACATGAATATGTTATCAGACTGTCATCTGAAGAGGTTTTTTCTTGGTTAGTGGCTATCAATATCTTAGTTTAGCCGAATTGGTGATAGCACCTGAAGTAGTAAGAAACTGATGGAGTTAGAAAAGTGGTGTATTTTGCTAACGTGTTTAGCTAATAGATTTACATATTTTGTCTTCCCTGTAAAACATTTTTTACAATCTGAAATGGTGGCTTTATTCACAAGATCTGTATCTTTCATCTGGTGTCTTGGACTTGTGATTTAATGATATTTAGATACTACTATCTACTTGTGAAGCTATGCTAGCTATGCTAATCAGTGTGTGGGGGGGTGGGGGGTGATCCCGGACCCGGGGTAGAGGCTCGTTAGAGGCAGTGACATTTGTGGGTTTTCAAGCAGGAACTGCTCTTTCAAGTCTTGCCACAACATCTCAATTGGGATTAGATCCTGACTTTGACTAGGCCATTCTAAAACTTGAAATGTGTTGCTTTTTAATCATTTTTATGTAGACTTGATTGTGTGTTTTGGATCATTGTCTTGCTGCATGACCCAGTAGCACTTCAGCTTCAGCTCACTGACGGATGGCCTGACATTCTCCTGTAGAATTCTCTGATACAGAGCAGAATTCATGGTTCCTTCTATTAAAGTCGTCCAGGTCCTGAGGCAGCAAAGCATCCCAAAACATCACACGACATCCACCATGCTTGACCATTGGTATGAGGTTCTTACTGTGGAATGCAGTGTTTGGTTTTCGACAGGCATAATGGGACCCATGTCATCCTTGCACAGGAAGTCCAGGGCCCAGGGCCGTGAGTTCAGACTCAGGGCCGTGAGCTTTGTGTTGAGCTTAGAGGGCACTATGGTATTGAAGGCTGAGCTGTAGTCGATGAACAGCATCCTCACATGTGCATTCCTTTTGTCCAGATGGCTGAGGGCAGTATGCAGTGTACAATGGCAATTGTGTCATCAGTGGATCTGTCAGGGCGGTAGGTGAATTTGAGAGGGTCGAGTGTGTCAGGGAGGGAGGAGGTGATGTGATCTTTGACCAGCCTCTCGAAGCACTTCATGATGACGGAGGTGAGTGCTACGGGTCGGTAGTCATTCAGTTCAGTTACTTTCCCTTACTTGGGCACTGGGATGATAGTGGACATCTTGAATCAGCTGGGGATTGTGCTAGCAGATATCCATAGACTTGCTTTCTGACCTGATTTTGCCTAACCTGATTTTACAGAGAGCTGTGTCTCAAGTCAAGGACGTAGAGAGGCCGGTGTTAGCAAGACTAGGTTTTACCTGCGCCTGTTACTGAATAGCCATATGTGACTGTACATGTATTTATTTTTATTTAACACCTCTTGACGCTAGGTAAACGGACTATTTCTCAGGTCCAGATCGTAGAATATGCATATAATTTACAGATTAGGATAGAAAACACTCCAAAGTTTCCAAAACTGTCAAAATATTGTCTGTGAGTATAACAAAACTGATTCTGCAGGCGAAAACCTGAGAAAATCTAACCCGGAAGAGATATATTTTTTTAAATCTGTGTTTCCTGGCCTGTCTTTCTTCCATTTTAAAGGGGTATCAACCAGATTCCTTTTCCAATGGCTTCCACAGGCTGTGACCAGGCTTTAGACATAGTTTCAGGCTTTTATTTTGAAAAATTAGCGAGATTTTTCAAAAGTAGTCAGGTGTCCTCTGAATAGTTCCTGCGCGCGAGAGGGGAGCTCTCCATTTTCTTTTTCTCTCTTATTGAATAGGTTACGGTCCGAAATATTATCGATTATGTTTGTTAAAAACAACCTGAGGATTGATTATAAAAAAACATTTTACATGTTTCTACGACCATTACGGATACTTTTTGGAATGTTCGTTGAACGGAACGAGGCTTTGGTTTTCTGAACATAACGCGCAACCCAAATGGCGTTTTTTTATTATAAAAGTAATATTTATCGAACAAAAATAACATTTATTGTGTAACTGGGAGTCTCGTGAGTGCCAACATCCGAAGATTATCAAAGGTAAGCGATTCATTTTATTGCTTTTCTGACTTTCGTGACCATGCTAATTTGGGGCTAGCTGTTCTAGCATTGATTGATACACTCACAAAAGCTTGGATTTCTTTCTCTGTAAAGCATATTTTCAAAATCTGACACGATAGGTGGATTAACAACAAGCTAAGCTGTGTTTTGGTATATTTCACTTGTGATTGCATGATTATAAATATTTTTAGTAATATTTTGCGCCCTGCAATTCAGCGGTTGTTTAGGAAAATGATCCCGTAAAAGGGATCCGTGTGCAGAGAAGTTTTAACCTTCATTTAACCAGGTAGGCCAGTTGAGAACAAGTTCTCATTTACAACTGCGACTTGGCCAAGATAAAAGCAAAGCAGTGCGACACAAACACAGAGTTACACATGGAATAAACAAACGTACAGTCAATAACACAATAGAAAAGTCTATATACAATGTGTGCAAATTAAGTAAGATTAGGGAGGTAAGGCAATAAATAGACCATAGTGGCGAAATAATTACAATTTAGCAATTAAACACTGGAGTAATAGATGTGCAGAAGATGAATGTGCAAGTAGAGATACTGGGTGCAAAGGAGAAGAAAAAAAATAACAATATGGGGATGAGGTAGTTTGGTGGGCTATTCTACAGATGGGCTATGTACAGGTGCAATGATCTGTAAGCTGCTCTGACAGCTGATGCTTACTAACCAGACACCTAGGTATTTGTAGTTGTCCACATATTCTCAGTCAGAACCGTCCAGAGTAGTGATGCTAGACAGGCGGGCAGGTGCGGGCAGCGATCGGTTGAAGAGCATGCATTTAGTTTTACTGTCACGCCCTGACCATAGATTGCTTTGTATGTTTCTATTTTTTGTTTGGTCAGGGTGTGATGTGGGTGGGCATTCTATGTTTGTATGTCTATGTTGTCTATTTCTTTGTGTTTGGCCGTGTGTGGTTCTCAATCAGAGGCAGCTGTCTATCGTTGTCTCTGATTGAGAACCATATTTAGGTAGCCTGTTTTCCCACTTTGAGTTGTGGGGGATTATTTTCTGTTTAGTGTTTTTCGCCACCTTACAGGACTGTTCTTTGTCGTTTTTGTTGTTTTGTTCAGTTGTTTAATTAAAATAATGAACACTTACGACGCTGCACCTTGGTCCTCCTCTCCTTCTCCCGACGACGAACATTACATTTACTTGCTTTTAAGAGCAGTTGGAGGCCACGGAAGGAGAGTTGTATGGCATTGAAGCTCGTCTGGAGGTTTGTTAACACAATGTCCAAAGAAGGGCCAGAAGTATACAGAATGGTGTCGTCTGTGTAGAGGTGGATCAGAGAATCACCAGCAGCAAGAGCGACATCATTGATGTATACAGAGAAAAGAGTCGGCCCGAGAACCCTGTGGCACCCCCATAGAGACTGCCAGTACATAATAACATATATTTGAAATGAGCTAGTCCTATCTACATATACATACACATATATATATATATGGTCCCGTGTGGCTCAGTTGGTAGAGCATGGCGCTTGCAACGCCAGGGTTGTGGGTTCATTCCCCACGGGGGGACCAGGATGAATATGTATGAACTTTCCAATTTGTAAGTCGCTCTGGATAAGAGCGTCTGCTAAATGACTTAAATGTAAAGTGTAAATGTAAATATATGAGCTAGCTATAAGGCTACGGTATGAATGTATATTCATTATTATGTACAATATGTATAGGTAACTGCCAAAATAAAAGAAACGGCAACATAAAGTGTCTTGAAACCTCTACCACTTCTCTCTCCCGGATCCGGGATCCTCCTCATCAAAAAAGCTGACTAGCATAGCCTAGCCTAACGGGACAGGGATATCATATAATATAATTTTCATGAAATCACAAGCCCAATATGGCAAATGAAAGATAAACATCTTGTGAATCCAGCCATCATTTCCGATTTTTTAAATGTTTTACAGCGAAAACACAATATGTATTTCTATTAGCTAACCACAATAGCCAAAGACTCAACCGCATATTTTCACCATGTTTCTACCGCATAGGTAGCTATCACAAAACCGACCAAATAGAGATATAATTAGTCACTAACCAAGAAACAACTTCATCAGATGACAGTCTTATAACATGTTATACAATACATTTATATTTTGTTCGAAAAATGTGCATATTTGAGGTATAAATCATAGTTTTACATTGCAGCTACCATCACAAATAGCACCGAAGCAGCCAGAATAATTACAGAGAGCAACGTGAAATACATAAATACTCATCATAAAACATTTGTGAAAAATACATGGTGTACAGCAAATGAAAGATAAACATCTTGTGAATCCAGCCAATATTTCCGATTTTTTAAGTGTTTTACAGCGAAAACACAATATAGAATTATATTAGCTTACCACAATAGCCAAACACACAAATGCATTTATTCACCGCAAAAGGGAGCTATCGCAAAAACCAGCAAAAGATATAAAATTAATCACTAACCTTGAATAACTTCATCAGATGACAGTCTTATAACATCAGGTTATACAATACACTTATGTTTTGTTCGAAAATGTGCATATTTAGAGCTACAAATCCTGATTAAACATTGTGAATACGTAGCATCGATTCACCGGAATCTCCAGAGATATTTTGGACACTCACCTAATCTGACCAAAGAACTCATCATAAACTTTACATAAAAATACTTGTTGTATGGCAAATGAAAGATACACTGTTCTTGAAAGCAGATCTGCGTTGTGACGCTGGCACCCTGCAGACAGACGAGAGGAGGAGGGGAGGAGATGGGTTGGATATTATCAGATTTAAAAAGGAACAGTCTAAGTTCAGCCCCAGCCAAGTCCTCTCAGATAAAGGTAAAGGTACAGTACAACCATGTCCTCTTCTGTCCTATTCCTGTGTTGTACTACTGTCTACTATCCTCAACTCATACATAGTATGCAACCAACAGCTTGCAGATTGCTAGACTAAAAACACATTTGCATTGTATAACTGGCTCATTATTTACTTGAAAAAGTCCTAGTGATCTGCAGAGAAAACGCAGGCACAGATGGTTTCCTATAGGACTGGTTAGCGGGGACATCAGAGATGGTTTCCTGTAGGACTGGTTGGAGGGGACATCACAGATGGTTTCCTATAGGACTGGTTGGAGGGGACAGCACAGATGGTTTCCTATAGGACTGGTTGGAGGGGACAGCACAGATGGTTTCCTATAGGACTGGTTGGAGGGACAGCACAGATGGTTTCCTATAGATGTTGAGGCGACAGCACAGATGGTTTCCTATAGGACTGGTTGGAGGGGACATCACAGATGGTTTCCTATAGGACTGGTTGGAGGGGACATCACAGATGGTTTCCAATAGGACTGGTTGGCGGGGACATCAGATGGTTTATTATAGGACTGGTTGGCGTGGACATCAAAGATGGTTTCCTATAGGACTGGTTGGTGGGGACATCAGCTGGTTTCCTATAGGACTGGTTTGCGGGGACATCACAGATAGTTTCCTATAGGACTGGTTGGTGGGGACATCAGCTGGTTTCCTATAGGACTGGTTTGCGGGGACATCATAGATAGTTTCCTATAGGACTGGTTGGAGGAGACAGCTGCTTTTTTCCTGTCTTTGTACTACACTCAGTCGCCCTAGCCAACGAAAGGTTTGCCTGCAAAATGCCTGCATTTATTCAATGTTTAACAGGTTGGAATTAGTATGAGTTGTAAGATTTCTTTCTCCTCATTCTGACAGCATGGAGTCCAGATGGGATATAGGATGGGTCAAGTTTTTAATTGTGGCTGTCAGAGAGAAAGAGAGAGAGAGAGAACGGTCAGGTTGATGGTTTCATCACACACTGAAATCAACATCAAGATCACACTGTGCGTCAGCCACATTATGTCGCAGCGATCTGTGACAATGATCATCAACTTGTTTTTAATGAAACACTACGAGCAGTTTCCCTGTCACCATTATAGTGTCGGCAATTTGCACCAACTGCGGCCCTGTTTCTGCATTCCTAATGTTGATTATTCCATCTCCGCCCCATGCCTCACCACCACCACTTGAATCAGTTAGGACTGCCAGACTATTTCAGAGAAAATGTACTTCTTCTCACCAACCTCGATAGATTTCATTCAAATGGAAGTAGTGTGTTTTGCTGCAGAGCTTTTAACCATGCAGATGATGGCAGCCATTCCATTCTCTTGAAGAATTCCTTTAGGCATTAGGCCTAAATGCATGTTTAGCTTTTGAGCTCTACCTTGTCTCTAGTTTTCATATACTATCAATAACTATCAATACCTCTATATTTTCTCTATATGAATCATCTTATTGTATTGCATGTGTATATGTCACGTTTTGACCTTAGTTCCTTTTTTATGTCTTTATTTTGGTTTGGTCAGGGCGTGAGTTGGGGTGGGCATTCTATGTTCTATTATTCTATGTTTTGTTCTATGTGTTGTATTTCTGTGTTTGGCCTAGTATGGTTCCCAATCAGAAGCAGCTGTCAATCGTTGTCTCTGATTGAGAACCATACTTAGGTAGCCTGTTCCCACCTGTGTTTGTGGGTAGTTGGTTCCTGTTTTTGTGTTTGTTTCACCATTCAGGACTGTTTCGATTTTTGTTGTCATTCACTTTGTTATTTTTTGTCTTTTTCCCGTGTTCAGTTAATAAATGTAACATGGACACTTACCACGCTGCATTTTGGTCCGATCCTTCATATTCCTCATCGGAAGAAGAAGAGAATCGTTACAGTATATCGAGTTATATATCAATAATCCATTTGGCTATAAGCTGTAATGTATTTTTAATTAACTTGGCATTATAGTGAAATGGGATATTTTGGTAAACGGAGACTAATTAGTTATCTTCAGACATAATCAACAGAGCAGACTGCACTGCAGAGAACGGAGAGGCAGATGAATGATAAACTGTTATGGGCCAGGCATTGAAGTTTGTGATTCAACACAGGTTGTTTATGTGGATTTACACAGACAGTCACCACCTGCACATCTCAGTCTTCTCTCTCTCTCCATCCTAATTTATCTTCTCAAAGCCAAACATTCTCAAACACACTGCTACATCTGGCATACAGGCTGTCTGGCAGGCGGGCAGCGCTCCATAACATAAAGCAACACCCCGCTCTTCACAGGAGACTCAGACAGTCAGACAGGAACAAGGGTTTTAACGCACTGCAGGCTCTGATACTCATGTACCTCTTATACTCACGTTGGCAGGTGTCGCAGGTGGTTCCCCCGTAGAACCCCTACACCTCAGACAGGAGCCGGTGATGGGGTCGCAGCTCCGCGGTGAGGCCAGGTTCAGGTTACCGTTACACTGGCAGGGCTGGCACAAGCCCCCCTTAACCACCGGCTGACCAAAGTAGCCATTGGTGTATCTACAGTGACCAGAGAGGGAGCGGGAAATCAAGACTGGTGGCTAGGACCCTGAGTGTTTCCTTACCATACTGTATGAGATGACCAGGAGAACATCTGGGCCCTAGTTCTAGGTAAGGAGGGGACAGGGTGATGTTTTTGTTTCTGACCAGGAATAACCGCAGACCGTTGTTATAGTATAGCTCATTCATGACTAATTTGAGCAGGAAGGAGTGACTGCACTGTACAGTATTGGACTGAATGATCACTGCTCAGCTGGGGAGAATGTGTTTCCCATAAGTAGAGTTAAAGTATAATGACGGAAATCAACATATGACCACCATGCCTCTGCTCCTTTTCAAGTCTGTAGTGAAACTGGATAATGAGCAACCACATCAAGCATGCACAGCTTTATGACTGCCGCTCAGTGTTTCACTTAGATGGCTTCAGTCATGAAACAGTAGGCAGTTTCATTGGCAGTCAAAACAGAGAAACAATCTGAAAAGGCAAACGTGTGAAGCCACAGACAATATCAATATTCCCCCTACCAACTCTTATCTGCACTGTCCTGCTTTTCCCGCCATATACTGTATCTCCTCAGAAGTCAGTCATGTTCTGTACTGATAAAGATATACATTCCATCTATTGCCTCCTTGTTAAATGGTTTCTACAACTCTTATCTCCACACCGCCATTCTATCTGCATGATACCAAATGGGAAAAGTAATCATTCAATATCATGCGCAGCGGATTCCTTTAGTCGCGGAAGACTTATTAATTTAATATGTTATTGCTTCCGAATGTCTTATGTGAGAAGGAGCCATTGGCGTGGAACAGTGAGTACGTGTCTGTAATTTCATTTGAACCATCATGCGGGTGTCTTGGGGAGTAGACAGCACTAACGCAGATATCATGGCCAAACATGGGTCCGGACTAAATGGGATATCAGGCACTTTTAGTGTCCTGCTGACTGGGCAATGGACTGCTGTAAACTATACAGCACTACCAGTTGAATATGAAGACATCTAGGTCAAAGCTAGGATAACTCTGTTCTCTGTATGGGGAAGCACACACTTCAAAGGAAACCTGTCCTCATACAGAGTGAGTCCTGATCAACATATTTCATGCATCCTAGTCTGGGTGCCGAGATTCTAAGCATGCAAAATGTACACTACACATATAAACTCAGCAAAAAAAGAAACGCCCCTTTTTCAGGACCCTGTCTTTCAAAGATAATTCGTGAAAATCCAAATAACTTCACAGATCTTCATTGTAAAGGGTTTAAACACTGTTTCCCATGCTTGTTCAATGAACCATAAACAATTAATGAACATGCACCTGTGGAACGGTCATTAAGACACTAACAGCTTACAGACGGTAGGCAATTAAGGTCACAGTTATGAAAACTTAGGACACTAAAGAGGCCTTTCTACTGACTCTGACAAACACCAAAAGAAAGATGCCCAGGGTCCCTGCTCATCTGCGTGAACGTGCCTTAGGCATGCTGCAAAGAAGCATGAGGACTGCAGATGTGGCCAGGGCAATAAATTGCAATGTCTGTACTGTGAGACGCCTAACACAGCGCTACAGGGAGACAGGACGGACAGCTGATCGTCCTCGCAGTGGCAGACCACGTGTAACAACACCTGCACAGGATCGGTACATCTGTACATCACGCCTGCGGGACAGGTACAGGATGGCAACAACAACTGCCCGAGTTACACCAGGAACGCACAATCCCTCCATCAGTTCTGACTGTCCGCAATAAAAACATAAATAAAAAATAACATTTATTTAACCAGGTAGGCCAGTTGAGAACAAGTTCTCATTTACAACTGTGACCTGGCCAATATAAAGCAAAGCAGTGCAACAAAACCAACAACACAGAGTTGGGATAAACAAACGTACAGTCAATAACACAATAGTAAAATCTGTATACAGTGTGTGCAAATGAAGTAAGGAGGTAAGGCAATAAATAGGCCAATAGTGGTGAAGTAAGTACAATTTAGCAATTTACACTAGAGTGATATATGTGCAGATGAGGATGTGCAAGTAGAAATACTGGTGTGCAAAAGAGCAGAAAAACAAAAACAAATATGGGGATGAAGTAGGTAGTTGGTTGGATGGGTTATTTACAGATGGGCTGTGTACAGCTGCAGCGATCGTTAAGCTGCTCTGACAGTTGACCCTTAAAGTGGAGATATAAGTCTTAATATAATATATAATATTGATATAAGTGATTTTTGCAATAAGTTCCAGTCATTGGCAGCAGAGAACTGTAAGGAAAGGCGGCCAAAGGAGGTGTTGGCTTTGGGGATGACCAGTGACACATACCTGCTGGAGTGTGTGTTACGGGTGGGTGTTGCTATGGTGACCAGTGAGCTGAGATAAGGCGGAGCTATACCTAGCAAAGACTTATAGATGACCTGGAGCCAGTGGGTTTGGCGACAAATATGTAGCGAGGACCAGGTAACGAAAACATACAGGTCGCAGTGCTGGGTAGTATATGGGGCGTTGGTGACAAATCGGATGGCACTGTGATAGACTGCATCCAATTTGCTGAGTAGAGTGTTGGAGGCTAATTTGTAAATTACATTGCCGAAGTCAAGGATCGGTAGGATAGTCAGTTTTACGAGGGTAAGTTTGGCAGCATGAGAGAAGGAGGCTTTGTTTTTGCGAAATAGGAAGTCAGAATCGTCCAGAGTAGTGATGCTAGTGGGTGGGTGCGGGCAGCAATCGGTTGAAGAGCATGCATTTAGTTTTACTAGAATTAGAGAGCAGTTGGAGGCCACGGAAAGAGTGTTGTATGGCGTTGAAGCTCCTTTGGAGGTTTGTTAACACAGTGTTCAAAGAAGGGCCAGATGTATACAGAATGGTGTCGCCTGCGTAGAGGTGAATCAAAGAATCACCCGCAGCAAGAGTGACATCATTGATATATACAGAGAAAAGAGTAGGCCCGAGAATTGAACCCTGTAGCACCCCCATAGAGACTGCCAGAGGTCCGGACAACAGGCCCTCCGATTGGACACACTGAACTCTATCTGAGAAGTAGTTAGTGAACCAGGCGAAGGGGTGAATTTGAGAAACATGTTGAGAAAGGCTGTTGAGTCTGCTTGTCTCCGAGAGCTCAGAGACTCAGACAGAGAAGAGACACAGGTTTGGAGGTCTGTGTCTATGTATCGAAAGCAGTGTCTATATATCTTTCCGACTGCCAAGATACTGTTGTGTATTCTCATCGACAGCTTCCATGTGTTCTCCTGCCCACTCAGATTAGCTTCCCAAAAATTTGAAGTGAAACCTCTTTCCCTGCTCTCTGGATAGACTTTTCCCCCCAAAATCAATAACCTTATTACTGGCAACTCTGCACTTGACTGAATGTACTCCTGGCCCCTGCAGTATGGCCTCCCAGCGGGGTAGAGACCTCTTCACACGCCTCTTTTAGCTCCGACTGCCAATTTGTTTTCAGGGATTGCAGTAGTTTGACGGTGCTGAGGTGATAGCTATTATTACCAACTAACCCTCCTTGGTCCTGCAGCAGAGCGTCCCTTGTTATCAGGCAGACAGTGCTCCACTTCCAGGGATCAGTTCACTCTCACTATACTAGAGAGAGGTACTGTAGGTCCAGGCGTGAAGAGGGACATTCTGAGAGCACGCCTCTGTAACGTCCTTCACTTCACCGGCTCTCTCAGAGACCCGGGCCCCAGGCCCCCTGTTTAAGGCAGCCATGATAGATGAGGCCCCATCCTGTCTGTCAGCAGCCTAAATGGGCTTGTGTCCCCACATATGAGCCGCAGAACCCAAATCCCTCCTTGCCCCACCTGGACTCTCTCGCTTTATAGATCAAGAGCAGAGCAGTGCAGGCATCTGCCAGGCAGCGTGGCACAGGGATGGCAAGCGTGCCCACAGCAGCCTGTCTCCATCTGTCAGAGAGCATGGGTCATAAAGAGGGGTGCCTCTCACCCCCATCTCAGCCCTGCAGCAGCAAACCCACTCCCACCACACAGCAATTAGAAATACTGCACCAACCATCCATCCCTCTGTCCCCACAGAGTATGAGATAGAGAGAGGGAGAGAGAGAAAAATAGAGAAAGAGAGGCAGAGAAATTTATGTATTTATGATGCAAATGAAATCAAGAGACCTCAGAACAGATATGTGGGCATCGACTGCAAAGTGATCAATCTTCCCGCTGCTCCAGAGAGGATGGTCCTTTGTCTACTGAGGCCTCTGGGAAAGATCCCAGCGTTTTGAAACATCAACTGAACCCCTCTGCAGCCTCTACGCTTTTATGAGTGGCTTTCATAGCCACACAGTACCATATGGCAACTGAAATCAACAGACAAACCAGAAAAGACCACAGTGGCATATGGGTCTGCTATTGACATGCATGTGTAATGAATAACTATAAAATCCACTAGCCACCAGTGACAGACCAATACATAATATAAAACTGCCAATAGTCATGAGCATAATCAACTCAGAAGTGATCCATATATAATTACATTAAATATGATTTAGACAAATGTAGGTCTATCTATAACCTATTGACATGGCTTCCTGTTTGGTTTTGATTTAGCAGAGCATAAAATAGGCCTACATACAGGTAACTGCCAAAATAAAGGAAACACTAACATAAAGTGTCTTAATAAGACATTGGGCACCATGAGCCAGAACAGCTTTAATGCACCTTGGCATAGATTCTACAAGTGTCTGGAACTCTATTGGAGGGATGCAACTCCATTCTTCTACGAGAAATAAAGGTATTGGAAAACGTGGTCTCAGGCACCGTTCCAGAATCACCCATAAGCATTCAATTGGGTTGAGATCTGGTGACTAAGACGGCCATGGCATATGGTTACATCGTTTTCATGCTCATCAAACCATTCAGTGACCACTCATGCCCTGTGGATGGGGGCATCGTCATCCTATGGGAGCATAGCCATGGTAACCAAAATAATGTCTTGCCCAGCATTTTTATACATGACCCTAAGCATGAAGGGATGTTAATTGACTCAGGACCTTAATTAACACAGGAAACACACCTGTGTGGATGCACCTGCTTTAAATATACTTCATATCCCTCATTTACTCAAGTGTTTTCCTTTATAACCTATATACAGACATACAGAAAGATGCTTAGACATTCCCATTTAATTTCTAAGTGAGAAACGATTACAACCCATTGGAAAAGCAGGTTATCTACCAATGTGAAACAGCAGCACAAAGCTAACAAAAGGTCCCTGAACGGCTCAAGTCAACTGGATTAAGGCTGTGATATAATTGTGTCTACAAGGGTTAACTCCCTTTGTCTGTGGGTACAGAGGCCTGGGCCACTCACCTGTCACAGTGTGCTCCCGTGTACCCCAGCTGCCATCGGTCACATATCAGCTCCCCTCGCGGGTCCACATGGCAGGTGGGGCTGAAACGACAATGTTTTTCAGCAATAGAAACAGGAAGTAGAAGAAAAAGAAAAGAAGCTCGTATCAACAAACCCATCGTCCCACCCCTACAAACACAACAACATCACTGAGTTGAAAAAGAGGGAGAGTCCAGCTCCTGTCCTCCTCCTGATCCCAAAGATAGAGAGACGAGTTGAGCTGGCTGGGCTGGCTGGGCTGGCTGTTGGGTCAGGTTCCAGGTTCCTGACCGAGATCTGATTGAATGAGTGGCCGGTCTATTTCAGACAGCACTGGATCCCAGGACCAGGAACAATGGGGTAGCACTGCCCTTTGAGAATGTCGGGGGGGGGGGGGGGTAGTTTTACCGCTGTGGCCTAGTGTAGAGGAATGCTAAGCTGCTCCAGTCCTGGCACGGGGCGTGCCGCCCCACTTTGACCACCAGGGGATTACCACCCATTACCAGTGCCTGACTAAAGCGATTGTCTCTGGCCCTGTTCGCAAGTCAGCGACCTCAACATTGTGGAAAAACAACAGAGCTAGTCGACAGCACCATCAGCCCTAAATAAAACATTAAAGTGACTAAGGATTAGAATCGTGATGAGAAAATAAAAGCTATTATGCGACGATAATGCATTATAGATAGAGGTCAGTGTGGCTAGATAAGGGTTCTGATTAAGTGCCGTATTAAATTAAGTGCCGTATTAATTTCCATATGACAAGTGATGACATACTTGTTGGACGGGATGTTGAGGGGGCAGGCGCAGGGCTGGCAGTCATTCGGCGTTCCCTTGTTAGCTTCCCCATGTAATCCAGGGATACATTCATCACAGTGGAATCCGGTGGTGTGGTCAGTACAGCCCTGGGAATGTACAGTAGGTTATTTAGGTTTATAGGGTTAACATACAGCAAATTAATGAATCCATTCTTTAAAGGGCCAATCCGCAGATGCTACATACATTTCCTGACTTATAAATTAATGATATGTACCCATTGGTTCTTGAAGAATATATCTTATAAAAGCCTCATGAGCTTAGTTTAACTATTGTACCCCATCAGAACCCAAAATATAAACTTGTTTTACTCCAATGTTTGTAAAGAACATAAATGTGTAACAAACACTATATAGCCACAAATAAATCTCTGTGATATCATGGATGGTCAGTCCTTGTATCCATAGATCTGGCTAGGGTTTTGAGAGTGGTTACATTTCTCCAGCCCCATCCATAAGCTTTTTACCAAAACAGTGGTGGGGTGTCCGCTTTGTTATTGTTTCAACTGCACTTTGGCCGTTTATTTCTAGAACAATACCAATACATAAATACATCCACTGTAAACTAGCTTTTCCAAGTAATAATCTGGTGTATTGTCATAATTAGTTTGAATAGCAGCTGTACTTGATTGGCAATGCAGCAAACCTGGATGAACAATTAACAAAATTTGAGTAAAATCTACAAAGAAACCCAAAGTTTTGGCTGTCTCCTCTCCATAGTGTCTGTCTGACAGGGATGGTCCGGTGAATAATTGACCGAGACTTTGTGAGTCTGATGTTGCCAAATTAAACGTAATGCATTTCCCCACAGATTGGCATTAACCCAAACTCCGGTAATGCACCGCTAATAAAATAAGAGCTGTTTTTTTCAGCTCCACGCTTCGTCAGCCCCAATAAAGACTAAACGCTCTTGAGTCAATTGCAGATGTCTACTCAGCATAATCACCAGCATAGAGAAGATTTCTTGATTACGGGGGGAGGGGTGGGCACGCAGTTTAGTGTATGCGCACGTACAAGTGTGTGTGTGTGTGTTTTAGTTTGTAAATGTGTGAGTTTGTGTATTGGCTCTACTTGCTTGGCACAGAGCCGTAGAGCCTATCTCCGTTAAAATGACCAATCTCTTGTGGGATAAATCCTGAGAGCCTTTATAAATGCCAGTCAGAAAAGCACACTCTACCTAGCAGGAGGAAGGGCACACTCTACCTAGCAGGAGGAAAGCACACTCTACCTAGCAGGAGGAGGGCACTCTACCTAGCAGGAGGAGGGCACTCTACCTTGCAGGAGGAGGGCACTCTACCTGGCAGGAGCAGGGCACTCTACCTAGCAGGAGGAGGGCACACTCTACCTAGCAGGAGGAAAGCACACTCTACCTAGCAGGAGAAAGCACACTCTACCTANTACCTAGCAGGAGGAAAGCACACTCTACCTAGCAGGAGAAAGCACACTCTACCTAGCAGGAGGAAGGGCACACTCTACCTAGCAGGAGGAAAGCACACTCTACCTAGCAGGAGAAAGCAGACTCTACCTAGCAGGAGGAAGGAGCACTCTACCTAGTAGGAGGAAAGCACACTCTACCTAGCAGGAGAAAGCAGACTCTACCTAGCAGGAGGAAGGGCACACTCTACCTAGCAGGAGGAGAGCACACTCTACCTAGCAGGAGGAAGGGGACACTCTACCTACAGTAGCAGGAGGAGGGCACACTCTACCTGCAGTAGCAGGAGGAGGGCACTCTACCTTGCAGGAGGAGGGCACACTTTACCTACAGTAGCAGGAGAAGGGTACACTCTACCTAGCAGAAGGAGGGCACACTACCTAGCAGGGGGAGGGCACACTCTACCTAGCAGGAGGAGGGCACTCTACCTTGCAGGAGGAGGGCACACTACCTACCAGGAGCAAGGCCCACTACCTACCAGGAGGAGGGCACACTACCTAGCAGGAAGAGTGCACTCTACCTAGCAGGAGCAGGGCACTCTACCTTGCAGGAGGAGGGAACTCTACCTAGCAGGAGCAGGGCACTCTACCTAGTAGGTGGAAAGCACACTCTACCTAGCAGGAGAAGGGCACTCTACCTAGCAGGGGGAGGGCACTCTACCTTGCAGGAGGAGGGCACACTACCTACCAGGAGGAGGGCACTCTACCTAGCAGGAGGAAGGAGCACTCTACCTAGTAGGGGGAGGGCACTCTACCTTGCAGGAGGAGGGCACACTACCTACCAGGAGGAGGGCACTCTACCTAGCAGGGGGAGGGCACTCTACCTTGCAGGAGGAGGGCACACTACCTAGCTGGAGGAGGGCACTCTACCTAGCAGTAGGAGGGCTCTCTACCTAGCTGGAGGAGGGCACTCTACCTAGCAGGAGGAGGGCACACTCTACCTAGCAGGAGGAGGGCACACTCTACCTAGCAGTAGGAGGGCTCTCTACCTAGCAGGAGGAGGGCACACTCTACCTAGCAGGAGGAGGGCACACTACCTACCAGGAGCAAGGC
>NC_036868.1:10473589-10644007 GCF_002910315.2 Salvelinus sp. IW2-2015 | reverse complement strand
AAGACACTCATCCTGTTTACTGTTCCCGCCCAGGTGAGGGAGTTTGTAGCTGCTATACGCGGCCGGTCCCGCGCGATGATTCTTGTTACGAATACTCCTGTGTCCAGGTACTTACTGGTGGCAGGTAGGAGGGCACCTGGATTACTTCGCGCAACTCTAATTGCAAGGACCGACATGCTGTCCCGTCCCTGAGATCTCGCTGTCAATGCAAGCGGATCAGTAGCTCAGTACTGAGGGCAGCTACTCACCTCAAAAGAATAGCGACCATTTTTCTGCAGCAATAGGAGGCGCAGCAGTCTAGTGAGATCCGATGCGTTTGGCCGACATACAGATTGGCCATCATCGGTATTGAAGTGAGGTGCACGGTATGGCGCACACCTGGAGGCACCGTGTGCCAACGATGAGCAGAGAAGTGTGGTAAAGTTGGTGGATGGTAGGATTGAGGGTGATAGGTAGTGGGGGAGGCCAATAGAGTCGAGGTGCAAGACGAGTGCCGAAAGGACAAGCTTAGGAGGCATTAGACCTGGGCTGATTGGGATGTGCACGTGAGGGACCAGTGAGGTTTTCACTCATATCAAGTTCTTTATTGGTGATATTAGCTCGTGTCTGGTACCACAATACCGCACGCTCATCCGGATAGAATGTGCCCTCATATTCGAGGTATTCTAACGTCCCTAATTGAACTGTGGACTTAATTTGGCCTACCGTCTGTAAGTCTACCTGATGGTGTCTTTAAGCGACTGTGTTCAACAGGGTGCAGGTGGTTCATGGTAATTTGTTGTATGGTTCGTTTGAACCAAGGCATGGGAAAGAGTGTTGTAAGACCATTTACAATGAAGATCTATGAAGTTATTTGGATTTTTACAAAATTATCTTGGATATCAGAAGACAAGAGTCGGCTGACACTACGGAGCATTAGACGCAGACTGTGATGGTAACTGTATAGTTAGATTATCTTAGCTGCTTGGGCTCTGTTATTGATGTGTGTTGCTAGATTTAGACGTTGGGAGCCAGGGTAATATTTAGTTGTATGATTCAATGCTGTACTAGGAGACGTTTTAACTAATAGGCAATATACTTGGGGGTAGAGGAGCAGGAACCGCGGCTCACGATTCGGTCGGAGTATGGGATATCGAAAGGGTATGGAGGAAAGAGAAAACGTCGCACGGTAGGCAAGTTACCAGGAACCCTGTCCAGTCGAATTCTGTCCGATCCGGGGGTGTAGACATCCTACCCCCATCAGGTCCCACTCCTTCAAGCTAGTGGCTAGGTAACCGGACAGGGCCACACTGGGGCCTGGAATCACCCAGGAGAGACCGGGGACAAGCTTCCACTCGAGATTTAAGCGCACACTTTAAATATAATGAGTCTGGCCATCGCGTCTGACCTTGGAATGCTCTAGACATTTCAATACAATCTAGACTGAAATAAGTAATATTTATGAAAAATATATATTTCAAAGAACATAATAGCAGTATTTAGGAGTTTACTCTATCGCATACTAAATGCATATGCCGATAAGCTTGTATTATGTCTTTTACACTTGATCTCACACTCTCTCGCACGGGAAATCCTGATGACATATACTTCTACGCTTTATAGTTTCTAGCTTCCAGGTGGATCCTAAATTAATAGAATCAACCGACAAAGCGATAAATGCTTAGGTAATATTTAAAGTATACGCTCTCGCCTTGTCAACGATGTTCTGTCAGGGCGCAGCTGGATCATTGGCGAAGTTAGTGGGACGAAGTAACGACAAAATTCGTAGTAGTAGTGTGTCGCGCACCAAATCCAACCCCTCGTGAACGTAATAAAAAAAAAGGAAGTATATTCCTGAAACAGGGCCTCATGTTCCGAGAGATGTTTGGCACTTCAGCGTGCATTACCAATGTGAAGAATACTTTATTTCGATAGGTCCTACAGAATTGAACTGCATTCTACTATGATTCAGATTTGAAAAAGACACCAGCATTTCGGTGCTTGTGCGGATTAAGGGCGTGTCATGAAAAGAAATGTCATGATTGGTGTGTGGCTATGAAGACTCTGGTTCTCAGGTTCACTTTAGACAACGTTAGTGGCAAATTCCCACTACTAAGGCTGCCGTAGACGACAATCGTTATAAGTAGGCTTAGTGTGCGTTTTAAGCTCACGTGTCATGTCTCTTTAATTTCACAATTTGACAATTGAATTAATATTTCTCACGCTCATTCAGACTATTTCATGTAATTCTTGTCTTTAACATTATTAGTAATGTGTGTAAATTTGTTTCAATAGTTTTTATAAAGAAAACAGTACTGAAATTGGTGTATGTCGCTTCGTCTCCTTCACTAGAGTAGCCAATTTCACTCTGGCGGACATTAGTTTGAAGGCTGGCTATGCAAATTTAAGGCAAGCATTAGCAAGATTAGCCAGAAAACTTTTCTGCTTTGTTGCGAGCCCAAGCCTTCCTACGCACCACAGCATACGGGTTGGTTCCTTCTAAAGAGTACGAGCGCTATGCAGAACTTGTTTGCGCAGGAGATACTTTACGCAGGGGTTCAGATAGACGTTCAGAAACTGACTCTGCACAATGCGCAGACTGGCTATGATATTCGCCTCACAAGGGAGAAGCTATCAGGTACGGCATAATGTGGTCACATCTGAGAATTGCGCGGCATTGTTCACACTCTGTTGTTTTCCTTAACTAATACCATACAAGCGTGAATAGGTGGATTGACACACTGAGTTATAGAAGGTGGAAAGAGCCAACAGCAAATGTGTCGAATAAGATATAGAAGTTGGTTCTCTCAGAAGATGGGGAAGTTATGGTATAAGAAAAGATGCGAGTGTTGAATGTCGAGACTTAATCATGATTGATGGGAAAGAAGGAGAGCGTCCAATAGGGCTCGTGGATATTACACTACGGGTGATAACGCTCGAAGATTACTATGGTTTGCTGGCTCGATTTCACGGTTTAATATGTGTAATGTTCTGAGTGTACACACCCCGCTACTGTATGCATGTACGGAAGCACTCATGCATTCTGTGTGTAATCCTTTATAACCACAACCAAACAGCCAGAGGTACTCCATTTTCTTAACGACATGCGCTCTCTCACTCGCGGGGTGTTATTAATACTGTCAACCGCCCCTGACCACTCTACTTATTTCTCTGTTGGTTACGGCTAAGTGCTGCAGTCGGGGAGTAGAGATGACTGAGGGTGGGTCATCTGTAGACAATTTGAAGTTATGTTATCTATCGTGATTACTGGGCCATTGCGCTCATGTGTGTGCAACCAATTGCCAGAGGAAGCCTGTTTTTATCGTTGTCTGCTGATCCTCGCGGATGCGTTGTAGTAGAGTTGTAGCATGTTTCACCTTTAGCCAGCCATTTTCCCTTTGTGCTTTTGTGGATTTGGTCTTGTATAGTTGCCTGCGGCAATTCATGAGCTTCACGTTTCGTTTTGCGAATTGGTTTGTTTTCTCTTGAGTTTCAATTTCAAATAAAAGAGGCATGGAACCCTCCCCTAGAGTCTCGATAGTATACTCAGATGAAGGCGGAACGCTTCGCAATGGAAACGTATACAGAAGCCAGTTAGGAGCGCCCGAGCTAGTACGCGTTAAGGACCACGTTGCCTGATTTCATTACCAACTTGTTGCAACATAGGCTAGTCACTTGATTAGGCTCTGGGAGCCAAGCCATGCGTAAAAGGAGAGCCTATTATCCAGTGCATTACGCGTAGTCCACACGCTTGTGAGCGCGTGGTACTGCCAACGCGCCGGGCGTATGCATAGGGAGGATACAGGTCGCGCGAATGATGGGGCGACGAATCGCCTTACGTGCTCTGCTTGGAGGGATGCTGGCATGTCGCCATCTCCTAACTCCTGGTAGCGTAGTGTGAAGCCTGTAGCGCGTCAGGCTCTCTGAGGTCACAAGTAGCAGCTGGACCCGCGCCGCTCCCTCTAACATAGGCTCTACCGCAAGTATGCTCAATTCGCTCGTGCTAATGGCATAGATTCGTAGCCCACGCTCCTCCTGGTCAGCGGTACGTGTGGCCTCCTCCTGCAGTACGCACGGTGCCCTCTCGGACTGCTAGGTACATAGCGTGCCTTCTCCTGCTAGGTTAGAGTGTGCTTCCACCTAACTAGGTAGAGTTGCCTCGCTCCTGGCTTAGGTAGTGTGCCCTCCTCCTGCAAGTAGTAGTGCCCTCCGCCCTACTAGGAGTAAGTGCTACTCCTTCCTGCTAGGTACGAGTGCCCTCCTCCTGGTAGTAGTGGCCTTGGGAGGAGGGCACTCTACCTAGCAGTAGGAGGGCTCTCTACCTAGCAGGAGCAGTGCACACTACCTAGCTGGAGGAGGGCACACTACCTAGCTGGAGGAGGGCACTCTATCTAGCTGGAGGAGGGCACTCTATCTAGCAGGAGGAGGGCATTCTCAACCAGGGTCTAACTCAACATCATGGCATCATTCACAGGCACCAACCGGCCTTGGAGGAGACAGCGGTAGGTCTCAGGGGATTAGTCGATCATAGACACCACACCTGACACAGGAACGCTCCTAACCTACAGAAGTACCAAATACCTTACGCATTCACAGGAATGGCTAACTATTGAAATTCCTTCTGTCCTACCGGTTTAGGTAAAACAGCCCTTCGTTTTTATGCGCTGCATACTTGTGGTACATTTCTGAATTTCCTACGATTGGACTAGTGCCTTTCTGTATTTTAGGTTATTGATAAATATTTTCAGGCGAATGTATGTGTTTTTTATCGTTTGTATTTTTGTATTGTTGTATTTCTCATGTTCATGCCTATATTTGTGTAATTTGTATCACTGCTTCCTTATCATTTATGTATTTTGAATTTGGTGCATTTTTGTGAAATACAGACTTTGGTCTCAATGGGACTTCCCTGCTTAAATAATGGTTTAAATAAATAAATACAAATAAATAAATAAATAAACATCCCATCAACATCTCCCTTCCAATTGCTCATAGCCTATATATAATAAAACATCCCATCACTGTTCTTGCAGAATGTCTGTTTTATACTGAAGCAGGTCTAGTCTGATGTCTGAAGGTAGCGTCGAGGGGGAAGCTGAGAGAGGTGAGGGTGTACAGAGGTCAGAGAGTGCTAGCTAGCTGTCAGGATGTGGACAGACAGACAGCTGAGCCTGGCCTCCGGCCCCGGGGACACGGCCATCCACACAACTCAAGTCTATCTGAACACAGAGTCATGAAAAACTCCACAGGCTACAGGGTGAGATCTGTCTCTACCTCTAAAGCCCTGATCATAACACAGGCTGAGATCAAAAGAGGGAGCAGAAAGTCAATACGATAGCAAAGTTGATCCTGGTTAGGGTCCAACCAGCAAGTCTCTTCAGGTGGGGGCCACAGCCTGATCTGTTTCACCTGTCTTTGTCCTTGTCTCCACCCCCCTCCAGGTGTCGCCCATCTTCCCTATTATCCCATGTGCATTATACCTGTGTTCTCTGTTTGTATGTTGCCAATTCGTCTTGTCTTGTTAGGTCTTACCAGCGTGTTTTCCCGTCTTCCTGCTTTCTCAAGTTTCTGTTTCCTAGTTGCTCCGGTTCTGACCATTCTGCCTGCCCTGACCCCGAGCCTTGCTGCCGTTCTGTACCTACCTGACTCAGACCCGATTACGAACCTCTGACTGCCCTGACCCCGAGCCTGCCTGCTTTTCTGTACCATATTGACTCTGCCCTGGATTACGGACCTCTGCATGCCCTTGACCTGTGTTTGCCTGTCCCCTGTTTGGGTCAATAAACATCTGTGATTCTAGCTGTCTGCGTCTGGGTCTTATCCTGAGTTCTGATATCCTCATTAAAATCACTGCTATTAGGGTTTAACAGTGGTAATAGTACACTTACCAAGGGTGAGATTAACAACACTTGGAGCATTACACGTAAGAAAATAACATAATTATTATACATTTCCAAGTGGTGATATCAGGTGTTGTGTCCACTGGTAAAGAGGAAGGAAGGAACATGTTTAAGTAACTCAGTGGAATGCAGTTCTGAGATCTCAAACCCCTGTGCCTGAAAGGAACTAGATTAGATGTGTTAGATAGTCAATGTAATATCAGAAAAAAATGAAATGTGAAAATACAGTGTAGAAGGTCCGATTTAGTGTTCATGTGAACTCTCAACATCTTTCCTCATCCCCCCCACCCCTACTTACTAAGCATTGTCCAGTGATGTCATCACATTGTGTGGCATGGCCGTGGCAGTTGCAAGGTTCACAAACTCCTTTGAAAACACTGCTATTAACCCTGCAATTCCCAGACGAACACATCTGCAACACAAACAGTCACCAAGGCATATCATTATTAGACAATGAAAATACGAGTACAGAATCTTGACAGTTTAAAGATACCAATTTGTAGATCAATAAAAAGCCAACAGTGTAAGAACAAATCAACTGTCTCCAAGCTACAGGGGAAAAACCAAATTAATACATGAAAAAAAAAATTGCCAGTGAGTTTAATTGTCTCGCCTCATAAGTTGTTTACGGTTTGTAATTAGTCCTACAAAGACGTAATTAATACATCAATTTTGCTGAACTAAGTGCTATCTGCAGTTGGAGCGAAAATTGTAACATCATTCTGTCAGTTTAGAAATGCATCAGGAATAGTAAGAATACATTTGAATTTGAAATGCTACATTCAGATCTTCAAAACAACTAATTTAAACACATCTTCAGTGAATTTTAAATGAATAGCATTAATTGGGGTAAGCAACTTGAGGTAAAACAATGACTGTTTTTATCTGAGTAGGTACACACACAAATCCAAAAGCAAAACATTAGTTTGAATTTCAAGTAGGAGAACGGGGGATGCACAAGCTTCACAATAGCATTGAAAATAAATGCCTTTCTCTGTCATTTTGTCAACTCTCCGTTGATACTGTGTTGTTCAATGCTCTCGTGGACACAGATCGGACACAACACACTGTCAGGCATCGCTACAAAAATGCTCTCATAAGGCTAAAAACAACAAGACAGAGAATGACAACAATAACAAACATGCCCTGTTTTTCGTCTCGCTCTGCACTTTCCCTCTATACTGACTTTGTTGTTAACAAGAAGTGTTACCCTGTTATACCTCTGCAGAGAGGAAGAAAGAGAAGGGACAATGTAGGAGAAGGTGAACACTCACAATAATTAACTAAAGACTTGTTTAGTTAAAGAAATACCTACATACAGGAAGACTTGTTCAGTTAAAGCAATACCTACATACAGGAAAGACTTGTTTAGTTAAGCAATACCTACATACAGGAAGACTTGTTAGTTTAAAGCAATACCTACATACAGGAAGACTTGTTTAGTTAAAGCAATACCACATACAGGAAGACTTGTTTAGTTAAAGCCAATACCTACATACAGGAAGACTTGTTTAGTTAAAGCAATACCTACATACAGGAAGACTTGTTTAGTTGAAGCACGCCTACATACAGGAAGACTTGTTTAGTTGAAGCAACACCTACATACAGAAAAAGATTGCAAGGGAAAGAATGGCGCACAACACATAGCTATACACAGCAATAAGCCCAAGAAACTTGTTTAGTTGAAGCAACGCCTACATACAGGAAGACTTGTTTAGTTGAAGCACGCCTACATACAGGAAGACTTGTTTAGTTGAAGCAACGCCTACATACAGGAAGACTTGTTTAGTTAAAGCAACGCCTACATACAGGAAGACTTGTTTAGTTGAAGCAACGCCTACATACAGGAAGACTTGTTTAGTTGCAACGCCTACATCACAGGAAGACTTGTTTAGTTGAAGCAACGCCTACATCAGGAAGACTTGTGTTAGTTGAAGCAACGCCTACATACAGGAAGACTTGTTTAGTTGAAGCAACGCCTACATACAGGAAGACTTGTTTAGTTGAAGCAACGCCTACATACAGGAAGACTTGTTTAGTTGAAGCAACGCCTACATACAGGAAGACTTGTTTAGTTGAAGCAACCCTACTACAGGAAGACTTGTTTAGTGAAGCAACGCCTACATACAGGAAGACTTGTTTAGTTGAAGCAACGCCTACATACAGGAAGACTTGTTTAGTTGAAGCAACGCCTACATACAGGAAGAGCACAATGGTGAGCATAGAACAGCCAGGATGTTTTTCTCAAAGGATAAGGACAGAGACAAAGCACAAGAGAAAAGTACGAAGGACCTAAAAACCAACACATACTATACTGTATAAATAGATAGATATTAGACCCCTGGGCATTGGGTGAAGAGAGTATAAAACAATCACCAATACGAATACTATGAGGATTTACCTCCGCTTTACCCTTTCTAGAAAGGTTATGCTGTTGGATTTGGGGATATGAAACCTCAAGCAGCATTTTTCTTAGTTCTCTGGGCGTTTAATGGTTTTGCTGAGGGAGAAAGGATTAGTACTGAGCCAGGAGCCCTGCACACTTCACAGAATGCCACCGCTGTTATTCATTGAGGTCACATCTAGCGCTCCCTCCCTCTCCATCGCCTATAAAGACTTGATGATAACCGTGCATTCTATTTCATTCCCCCTCTCCCTCCCCCGCACACACACATTTGCTTGAGTCAGCACAAAACGCCACATGCCGAAATCAATACCCATCGCTTTTTTTAATAGAAAAGACCGTTTTTAACCGAGAGTACAGATTGCTGCAATAGCAAAAACGTCTTTGTATTTGTACCTGTACGCCAGCTTCTCTTTACACTTACAAGTCACCTACGGACACACTCGCGTAAGCATGCATACACACACACATCCAAACCGACAAACCACACACACTTTACAATTAGCGGAAGTGACAACGACACACCAGCAGAGCCACTCTCACACAACCACTTTTCTCTTCATTTTTTTGCTGCCCTGAGGAAAACATTTTAAAAAACGAGTGAAATGAAAACTGTGATTTACTTCACAAGACGTTCCACCGTATCCTGGAGGACAGTGACACATCTACACGGCATTGGACATCTTCTGGAAGACTCATTGGCCACCTCCAGACTGACAGAATGGAGCCTGGTCAGGACAGGATAGTCACACCAACAGCACAAGAGCATTATTAGAAAAGCGGTGGTTTATGGCAACATAAAAATAATCCAGTTCACACTAAATCAACCGTTGTAAAACATGACCACAGAACACAAAAACAAAGATCTAATAATGTCAAGCATCTCTCCAATATGTCATGCCAGACCTCATAACGATGCCCTCTTTAACATACAGATAACATCAACCACAGAAAACCCCAGCTGATTTTGGCTTCTTGTGCCAAAGAGCAGATGCAGTATCAGATCAGTGTGGAATAGAACAGAGGAGGGTGCAGTGTGTATGGTTACCTGTAGATGGCGACCCGCTCATTGCTGTGTGAGGCTCTGAGGAGGAGGCTGCTCACATTAGTTAGAGCCATCATGAAGTCCCTCATGCTGACAGGAGGCCTGTCTCCTGATTCTCAAAGTGGTCAGGGTAGAGCACAATCATCTTTGTGCTCTCCGAAAAGGGTACACCAGCAGACTGAATCGACTGTCAATCATTCTTATCCCGCTGCCCTGCGAGAGATGAAAATGTTGGTCTTGTTGCTGAAATGTTTTTTATTGAACACACACAAGAAGGGTGTATAGGTACTGTCCCTTGTAGAAAATACCAGTATGCAATTATTTTATATACATAAAATAACTGACCGATACAAAAAGATCCAGAGTTACAGGTAAAAACATGAATGATACATGTCAGATTTCTCTCTTTCTCCGCCCCTCATTTGAGAGACAGCATCCATGTTGGTGCATGTATTTTGTCGCCACATGCCAGAATGCTAAGTCTTGGCTCTGGCTGTCAATATTGGCCATAAATGAAGCATGGGTGTCACATATGAATAATATTCTATTCTGAGACACCATGAATAGATAAATTGTATAAAGAGTGACATTTCCTAATATGAAAAACGTGTCTGTTTTGACAGATTGGCCAGGCGACTCAAATAAGTTGTTGAGTTATGTAATGTAAGCATAGTAATTTATGTGTAGGTGTGAGCTTCAAAGGAAATAGGGAAAAATCTGTGTGTGTGTGAGAGAGAGAGAGAGAGAGAGAGAGAGAGAGAGAGTTTGCTGATAGAGTACAGCTAATGGAAGCATTGCCAGGTAAACTTTAAGGGTAAAGTCTTTAAAAACAATGGTGTGAATCATCAGGGAGGATTATCAGATGTTATTCATCCCGCCTGCGTATTTACATATTTCATGGCTGTTGGGAAATTACAATTTATGGGCAACGGCCACTTTATTTGCACTGAATGTCTACATGCAAAGCAGTGTTTAACTATCAATAATGACCTGTCATACATCCAGGCTCCTCCCCCATCTCACATAGGAGATGTGTGCTCTCCTCTCTGCAATATATGAATAAAACCCAGTGACTAAGCTAGGTGTCTGTCATCTGACACTAATGTGCCTGGCAATCGCTCCCTCAGACTCATAATTCAAACAGTCATGTGCGAACACCAGTATAACAAATACACACTGAAGCTGAAGAGGGATCTCTCTGACCCACCTCCTCAAAAATCAACCACCAATCAGTAAACATAGCATATTTTGGATGAAAAAGTTGACATTGAGTTGTTAGAAGAGCATTTGATCACTGATTGCACTAGAGAGCAGGCTCTCTTGCTTATTCAGGATAAACTCAAAGGATGTAATCATGATCTGAGTTCTCCAGCTTTGTAAGAGGGCAAGAGGACATACATATCAATGTCACATCGCATTTGTGTGGCTGCGTCTGGGTTTTGAATGCCATCATCTGTGTGTGTGTGTGGTGTGTGTGTGTGTGTGTGTGTGTGTGTGTGTGTGTGTGTGTGTGTCCCTTCATTAAGAGCACAGGGAGAAAACCTCAACACATTCCTCATGGATCACACACAGAAATAAAAGACAGCGAATGAATCCTCTCACCGCACTCGGCTGACTGAAGATGAAAACGACGACAGATGAACCGCTGGTCCACGATGGAGCGTTAGTAAAAGGACACCTCGCTAGCGTAATAGCCCAAGATGACAGAGAGAACGGACGACAGAGAGAACGGACGACAGAGAGAACGGACGACAGAGAAAGAGTGCGTGTTGCGCATCACTCCCAAGGTCACCGCCGGTCATCTCCTCTATGTCAGGAATGACTAAACAACGCTAAAATAAATAATTGAATTGCTTCGCACACCGCTTCGGTGGTTGTGTGAGTGACAATAAAACACAGTTATTGACCGTTTCACCAGTGAGGAGCAGATAATGAAGCAGGCCTTTTGTCAGAGAAGCGTGCGTTTGGGACCCCCATACCTATATTAATCAAATTGACATCAGCAGACATGACATCCTTTTTTGTGACAATCGGATAGGCATCAGAAAGCCTTTGTTGTGAGATACACTATATATACACAACAGTATGTGGACACCCCTTCAAATTAGTGGATTTGGCTATTTCAGCCACACCCGTTGCTGACAGGTGTATAAAATCGAGCACACAGCCATGCACTCTCCATAGACAATCATTGGCAGTAGAATGGTCTTACTGAAGTGCTCAGTGACTTTCAACGTGGCACTGTCATAGAATGCCACCTTTCCAACAAGTCAGTTTGTCAAATTTCGGCCCTGCTAGAGCTGCCTCGGTCAACTGTAAGTGCTGTTATTATGAAATGGAAACGTCTAGCAGCAACGAAGACTTAGCCGTGAAGTGGTAGGCCACACAAGCACACAGAACGGGACAGCCGATTGCTAAAAATAACTACCGAGTTCCAAACTGCCTCTGGAAGCAACGTCAGCACAAGAACTGTTTCCATGGCCGAGCAGCCGCACAAAAGCCTAAGGTCACCATGTGCAATGCCAAGTGTTTGCTGGAGTGGTGTAAAGCTTGTCGCCATTGGACTCTGCAGCAGTGGAAACGCATTCTCTGGGGTGATGAATCAAGCTTCACCATCTGGTTTGGCGGATGCCAGGAGAACGCTACCTACTCCAATGCTAGGCCCCTTGGTTCCAGTGAAGGGAAATCTTAATGCTACAGCATACAATGACATTCTAGACGATTCGGTGCTTCCAACTTTGTGGCACCAGTTTGGGGAAGGCCCTTTCTTGTTTCAGCATGACTATGCCCCGTGCACAAAGTGAAGTCCATATAGAAATGGTTTGTCAAGATCGGTGTAGAAGAACTTGACTTGCCTGCACAGAACCCTGACCTCAACCCCATTGAACATCTTTCGGATGAATTGGAACGCCAACTGTGAGCCAGGCCTAACCTCCCAACGTCAGTGCCCCGACCTCACTAATGCTCGTGGCTGAATGGAAGCAAGTCCCCGCAGCAATGTTCCAACATCTAGTGGAAAGCCTTCCCAGTAGATTGGAGGCTGTTATAGCAACAAATGGGGGACCAACTCCATATTAATGCCCATGATTTTGGAATGAGATGTTGGAATGAGATGTTCGATGAGCAGATGTCCACATTTGGTCATGTAGTTTATCTTCTGAGCGCTGCACAAATTAATGCAGAGGCATGGTATAGTATGGAGCTAGACCAACTGACTAGATGCAAACCTCTCTGGGAACCACTATATGTTCATGTTAATGAACAGTGTTTGTTATACGGTTATATTATAAAAAAATATACATGCATCCATTGCTGTCATGTTGGATGATACAGCTTTGTCAACAGAGCGCTTGTAAAAAGCATTAAAGACTACTCTGAGAAACATCCTCCATGCCTAATTTGATGAAGAATCGTCACTTCGAAGAACTCATTCTTGTCTTATTCTCAAGCTTGTATCGATTTGGGTAAACGACTCTGTAGATATCCAAACATACATTTTGTCTCGCACTATTCCACCCTAGCCTTCTTCTCTGAGTAACCTCTTCATTTAAGTTACCCTGTGTGAAAAAGATAGAGCTCTGCCATGGGGACCAGCAGGAATGTGTAAGACTGCATATTGGACATAAAAGACTGCAGCACTACTAATCTGAGCTCATTTTTGGAGGATCAGCTAATGACAGACAGATGCTGTCTAATACCTAGGAGCACATACAGACACAGAGATGTGTACGCACACACTGAACACACACACACAAACACAATTTACAACACATAGTTTTGTGCCAAACCTTTTTTTCATGAAACCAGACATATCATTCAGACATGTCTGGCGTGAACTTCAACAAAAGATAAAAGGATCTTTAGAACTGCAGAGGGACATGTCTCATGATCAGTCTGGGCCAATCAGGTTGAACATTACTTGGACCAACATTCTCTATTTTAGCACTTGCTCTATGAATGAGTTCTTGTTGGCACCTAACCTAATGTACAGTGCCTTTGGAAAGTATTCAGATCCCTTGACCTTTCCACATTTAGTTACGTTACAGCCGTATTCTAAAAAGGATTAAATCGTTTTTTCCCCTCATCAAGCTACACACAATACCCGTAATGACAAAACAAAAACAGTTTATTTTTATTTTTATGTTTGCTATTTCATAAATGAACTAAAATGTCACATTTACATAAGTACTCAGACCCTTTACTCAGTACTTTGTTGAAGCACCTTTGGCAGCGATGACAGTCTTGAGTCTTCTTGGGTATGACGCTACAAGCTTGGCACACATTGCTCATGGCTTGGTTTCATTTTCAACCTCTCCCTGTCTGAGTCTGTAATACCAACATGTTTCAAGCAGACCACCATAGTCCCTGTGCCCTAGAACACTAAGGTAACCTGCCTAAATGACTACCGACCCGTAGCACTCACGTCTGTAGCCATGAAATGCTTTGAAAGGCTGGTCATGGCTCACATCAACACCATTATCCCAGAAACCGTAGACCCACTGCAATTTGCATACCGCAACAACAGATCCACAGATGATGCAATCTCTATTGCACTCCACACTGCCCTTTCCCACCTGGACAAAAGGAACACCTATGTGAGAATGCTATTCATTGTCCCCTCCCCCCTCCTGTACTCCCTGTTCACTCATGACTGCACGGCCAGGCACAACTCCAACACCATCATTAAGTCTGCTGATGACACAACAGTCAGCCTGATCACCGACAACGATGAGACAGCCTACAGGGAGGAGGTCAGAGACCTGACCGTGTGGTGCAAGGACAACAACCTCTCCCTCAGCGTGATCAAGATAAAGGAGATGATTGTGGACTACAGGAAAAGGAGGACCGAGCACACCCCCATTCTCATCGACAGGGCTGTAGTGGAGCAGGTTGAGCACTTCAAGTTCCTTGGCGTCCACATCACCAACAAACTAACATGGTCCAAGCACACCAAGACAGTCGTGAAGAGGGCACGACAAAACCTATTGCCCCTCAGGAAACTGAAAAGATTTTGCATGGGTCCTCAGATCCTCAAAAGTTTCTACAGCTGCACCATCGAGAGCATCCTGACTGGTTGCATCACTGCCTGGTATGGCAACTTCTCGGTCTCCGACCACAAGGCACTACAGAGGGTAGTGCACATGGCTCAGTACATCACTGGGGCCAAGCTTCCTGCCATCCAGGACCTCTATACCAGGCGGTGTCAGAGGAAGGCACTAAAAATTGTCAAAGACTCCAGCCACCCCAGTCATAGACTTCTCTCTGCTACTGCACGGCAGTGGTACTGGAGTGCCAAGTCTAGGTCCAAGAGGCTTCTAAACAGCTTCTACCCCCAAGCCATAAGACTCCTGAACAGCTAATCAAATGGCTACCCAGACTATTTGCACCCCCCCCATGCTGCTGCTACTACTCTCTGTTATTATCTATGCATAGCCACTTTAATAACCCTACCTGCATGTACATATTTACCTCAATTACCTCGACACCGGTGCCCCCGCACATCGACACATTGAGTCTGTACAAGTACCCCCTATATATAGCCCCACTATTGTTATTTACTGCTGCTCTTTAATTATTTGTTTTTCTTATCTCTTACTTTTTTTGGGGGGTATTTTCTTAAAACTGCATTGTTGGTTAGGGGCTTGTAAGTAAGCATTTCACTGTAAGGTCTACACCTGTTGTATTTGGCGCATGTGACAAATACAATTTGATTTGATTTGATTTGACACCAGTATTTGGGGACTTTCTCCAATTCTTCTCTGAAGATCCTCTCAAGCTCTGTCAGGTTGGATTGGAAGCGTTGCTACACAGCTATTTTCAGGTCTCTTCAGAGATGTTCGAATTCATTTATTGATAATTTCTCTACCATAAGCCGCCTCCAACATCGTTTTAGAGAATTTACGAGAATTAACGTCCAACCGCAGACCACATGTAACCATGCCAGCCCAGGACTCCACATCCGGCTTCTTAACCTGCAGGATCATCTGAGACCAGCCACCCAGACAGCTGATGAAACTGTGAGTTTGCACAACCAAATAATTTCTGCACAAACTGTCAGAAACTGTCTCAGGGAAGCTCATCTGCATGCTCGTTGTCCTCACAAGGGTCTTGACCTGACTGCAGTTCGGTGTCGTAACCAACTTCAGTGGGCAAATGCTTACCTCCGATGGCCAATGGCACGCTGGAGAAGTGTGCTCTTCACGGATGATTTCCGGTTTCAACTGTACTGGGCAGATGGCAGATGGCAGACAGCATGTATAGCGTCGTATGGGCGAGTGGTCTGCTGATGTCAACGTTGTGAACAGAGTGCCCCATGGTGGCGGTGGGGTTATGGTATGGGCATGCATAAGCTACGGACAATGAACACAATTGCATTTTATCGATGGCAATTTGAATGCCCAGAGATACAGTGACGAGATCCTGAGGCCCATTGTCGTGCCATTCATCCGCTGCCATCACCCTGTGTTTCAGCATGATAATGCACGGCTCCAAGGATCTGTCCTGGAATCTGAAAATGTCCCAGTTCTTCCATGGCCTGCATACTCACCAGACATTTCACCCATTGAGCATGTTTGGGATGCTCTGGATCGACATTTACGACCGCACGTTCCAGTTCCCGTCAATATCCAGCAACTTCGCACAGCCATTGAAGAGGAGTGGGACAACATTCCACAGACTACAATAAGCAGCCTGATCAACTCTATGCGAAGGAGATGTGTCATGCTACTTGAGACAAATGGTGGTCACACCAGATAGTGACTGGTTTTCTGATCCACTCCCCTACCTTTTTTAAGGTATCTGTGACCAACAGACGCATATATCTGTATTCCCAATCATGTGAAATCCATAGATTAGGGCCTAATGAATTCATTTCAATTGACTTATTTCCTTATATGAACTGTAACTAAGTAAAATCTTTGAAATTGTTGCATGTTGCATTTATATTTTTGTTCAGTGTAGTTATATGTCCATGCTTATGAGGCTACATACACTTACCCCTATGATGACATTAGGAGCAGAGTTAACCCTGATGTCCTGGTCTTTCTCCCCTGCGTCATATGAAACTCATATCATATGAGACTTCCTCCATAGGCGGAGAGCTGTAAACAAACACAAGTCAACATTTTAAATAACCTGTCACATTATACATTACAATATGCTAACTTGCACTGCATAGATGAAAAAGGGTTACCACCATCAAAGGAACGTTTACAATGTAATAGCATGTGAAGACAAGGACTGACATTAGGCATGCAGTGTGTGTATAGTGAGGGTTATAGGAGTTATTGTATTAGTAAACCGGGATATAAAGTTGAAAATGATCAAGAGTCCCCTTTAAATCTCAGTGGAGTATGAAATGACCCAACACCACCAACCAATCTCCACACCTCTTCGGTGACATTACGAGCGGTGTGTAATGAGCGTTAAGGGACAGGTTTTATAGTGGCACACTTCCATGCCTGGGAGTAATACTGAAGAGGCTGTACTAGCCAGAGGCATTACAAACAGCTTTTAAACAAAGATCCTTAAAGATGGACACAGTTTTACAGGCACCGGGCTCTTGAAGATTAGGATGTCTAGTTGCCACAACTAGGAGTGTGTGATTGCTTCGAATGATGACTGCATTCCCAAAATGTCTGTCTGGTACAGTTGAGCACACATTCTCAGATCTAGGACAGCCTATCCTCCCCCGCCTCCTTTGGATTTGTCTATCTGTCTTTGTTCTCTCTCTATGTTTCCTATGTTCTCCTCTGGCTGCTACAGCTCCCCAAACAAAGCAGACATGTGTGTTGTGTTTTTCCTGCTAGAAAGGGGCCCTCTCATCTTGGTGCTATTGAGCCGCTCTATCTCCTGGCCCCCTGCTGAGGCTATAACAGGGAGCTCTGGGGGTGCTGATGTGTTCAATGAAAAGGCCCTGTTGTTTTCCGACCATGGAGAACCTTTGACTAAGACCTGGAGGGCAAATCACTTCTCACACATCACTTATCAGAGGTGCCCCGAGTTTTCACTGACCATGTGACCTGCCTGGTCTGTAACAGTTTGTCCAGGTCAGATCATGTGACCTGCCTAGTCTGTAACAGTATGTCCAAGTCAGATCATGTGACCTGCCTAGTCTGTAACAGTTTGTCCAAGTCAGATCATGTGACCTGCCTAGTCTGTAACAGTTTGTCCAGGTCAAATCAAATCAAATCAAATCAAATTTTATTAGTCACATACACATGGTTAGCAGATGTTAATGCGAGTGTAGCGAAATGCTTGTGCTTCTAGTTCCGACAATGCAGTAATAACAACAAGTAATCTAACCTAACAATTCCACAACTACTACCTTATACACACAAGTGTAAAGGGATAAAGAATATGTACATAAAGATATATGAATGAGTGATGGTACAGAACGGCATAGGCAAGATGCAGTAGATGTATAGAGTACGTACTATACAATATGAGATGAGTACTGTAGGTTACTGTAAACATTAAAGCAAAAAAAATGCCATAGTTTAAGTGGTAGTGTACATGTTATGTACATGAAGATGCAAGATGCAGCTAGTGATATTAGACGTACAGTCATTATAATCATTATATCGCTAGATGGGTAATGTAATGGTATGTAAACATTACTATTAGGAGTGTGCATTGTTTTAAAGTGTGTGCATTTATGTACATTACATATTTCCATCAATTCCATTTTTAAAGTGGCTGGAGTTGACGTGCCAGTATGTTTCGGCAGCGGCCGCTAATGTTAGTGGTGGCTGTTTAACAGTCTTGATGGCGTGAGATAGAAGCTGTTTTTCAGTCTCTCGGCTCCGCTGCTTTGATGCAACCTGTACTGACCTCGCCTTCTGGATGATAGCGGGTGAACAAGCAGTGGCTTGGTGTTGTGGTGTGCCTTGATTGATCTTTTATGGCCTTCCTGTGACATCGGGTGGTGTAGGTGTCCCTTGGAGGGCAGGTAGTTTGCCCCCGGTGATGCGTTCTGCAGACACTCACTACCCTCTGGAGAGCCTTACGGTTGTGGGCGGAGCAGTTGCCGTACCCAGGCGTGATACAGCCCGACAGGATGCATCTCGATTGTGCATCTGTAGAAGTTGGTGAGTGCTTTTGGTGCACAAGCCGAACTTTCTTCAGCCTCCCTGAGGTTGAAGAGCGCTGCTGCCGCCTTCTTCACAACGCTGTCTGTGTGGGTGGACCATTCAGTTTGTCCGTGATGTGTACACCGAGGAACTTAAAACTTTCCACCTTCTCCACTACTGACCGTCGATGTGGATAGGGGGTGCTCCCTCTGCTGTTTCCTGAAGTCCACAATCATCTCCTTTGTTTGTGACGTTGAGGTGGAGCGTTATTTTCCTGACACCACACTCCGAGGGCCCTCACCTCCTCCCTGTAGGCCGTCTCGTCGTGGTTGTTGGTAATCAAGCCTACCACTGTTAGTGTTCATCCGCAAACTTGATGATTGAGTTGGAGGCGTGCATGCCACGCAGTCGTGGGTGAACAGGGATACAGGAGAGGGCTCAGAACGCACCCTTGTGGGGCCCAGTTGAGGATCAGCGGTGTGAGATGTTGTCTCTCTACGCGAGCCCCGTACGCACAGCTCCAGCGGCGGCCGTCAGGAAGTCCAGGACCCAGTTGCACAGGGCGGGGTCGAGACCCAGGGTCTCGAGCTTGATGACGAGTTTGGAGGGTACTATGGTGTTAAATGCTGAGCTGTAATCGAAGTAACAGCATTCTCACATAGGTATTCCTCTTGTCCAGATGGGTTAGGGCAGTGTGCAGTGTGGTTGCGATTGCGTCGTCGTGGACCTATTGGGTCGGTAAGCAAATTGGAGTGGGTCTAGGGTGTCCGGTAGGGTGGAGGTGATATGGTCCTTGACTAGGTCCTCCAAAGCACTCATGATGACGGAAGTGAGTGCTACGGGGCGGTAGTCATTTAGCTCAGTTACCTTAGCTTTCTTGGGAACAGGAACAATGGTGGCCCTCTTGAAGCATGTGGGAACAGCAGACTGGGATAAGGATTGATTGAATATGTCCGTAAACACACCAGCCAGCTGGTCTGCGCATGCTCTGAGGACGCGGCTGGGAATGCCGTCTGGGCCTGCAGCCTTGCGAGGGTTAACACGTTTAAATGTTTACTCACCTCGGCTGCAGTGAAGGAGAGCCGCCAGGTTTTGGTAGCGGGCCGTGTCAGTGGCACTGTATTGTTCCTCAAAGCGGGCAAAAAAGTTATTTAGCCTGTCTGGGAGCAAGACATCCTGGTCCGCGACGGGGCTGGTTTTCTTTTGTAATCCGTGATAGACTGTAGACCCTGCCACATACCTCTTGTGTCTGAGCTGTTGAATTGCGACTCTATTTTGTCTCTGTACTGGGACTTAGCCTGTTTGATAGCCTTGCGAGAGAATAGCTACACTGTTTGTTTTCGGTCATGTTCCGGTCACCTTGCCCTGGTTAAAAGCAGTGGTTCGCGCTTTCAGTTTCACGCGAATGCTGCCGTCAATCCACGGTTTCTGGTTTGGAATGTTTTAATCGTTGCTGTGGAGTCTTGCAGTATGTACCTGCCTAGTCTGTAACAGTTCTCTTCTTCTTTCAGAGCATGTGACCTGCCTAGTCTGTAACAGTTTGTCCAGGTCAGAGCATGTGACCTGCCTAGTCTGTAACAGTTTGTCCAGGTCAGAGCATGTGGTCAGGGAAAACTCAGGGCCTTACCAGCACCATCATCCCCCTGGTTAGGAGACCAGCAACAGCAGTGCGCCACATGCACCAGAGCCAGAGCTCTTTTAATGTGTGTTTTGGCATCATGTGTTTTGGCATCATTGATGTCTATGCATGTATTATTGTGATATGACTCATGCACAGCTGTGCAGACAACCAACATAGATTAATAAACATGTTCCCGTTGTAACCAACCATGGTTCACTGGCAAAATGAATGCAGAGAAGCGTTGAAATACAGCCTTATTTGTTTGTACACAGGAAGCGAGATAAACAAGGGCTAAAGTGAGTCATGTACAGACTGCAGGTCCTAATATAATGTCATGACAACCTCTTAACTCACATAAATCCAGTTCACACTGGAAACACCTCAACCTTTGTGGAACAAAGGGGCTGGTCTATGAAGGTGAAGTGCATTGTGGGTGGGAGGAGCAGGGAAAATCTAACCTTTTGTTAAGGAGCAACAACAAGCGTCAGACACACCACTAATGAGACAGATCTAATCCTCTTGTTAGTAGCATCAAAAACACTCCTATCAGGACACTCACATCAATAAACCATCTTCGTCGCAGTAGGATCTCTTTGTCCAGGATAAAATTGTATATCTCACAATCCTACTGGAGCACCATGGCTGATTCTGAACAATCATAAAAATGTGTTTTTTGCTACATGAGGACACATTGAGTTATAGGACAAATAAAGAGAGGCCTGTGAAGAGAGGACTCTGGAGTTAGGATCCACTTTTATAGATCACAGGGGAGGCCGTGTTAGGACAGAGACAGAAAGCCAGAGCGGCTAGCCATCCCACACCAAATATGCCCAGAGAGACAGAGAGATAGAGAGTGGTAGAGAGAGCAAGCAGGGGGTGATCAGGGCCCAGATTTCAGAAAATAAACAACAGACCTTCGATCCATCCACTGGTTCTTAAAACAAGTCTCACCATGACACCGGGATCCTCACATCTGCTCCCCTATTACGAGCCCTGGGCCCTAGCTCTGTTGACTTTAATATCCAGGAAGCATCAATGTGTGTTTTCCCACCGGCCACTCACAGGACAGCTACAAAGAGGGGGCTCTGCTCAGAGCCTCTGACTGCCTCCAAAATGGGGTCCTGTTTTGTTTGTGCATAGTGGGTGATGGTGGGGGTCCAAAACTAGGGCTTGGGAACACTCACATCTGGGAAACACTTTTACTGGCCCGAATGAGATGGTCCAAAGTGAACACATCTGGGACAAAGGCTAATGCTGCCTCAAAAGCTGCACGAATTTCCCTGCTTGTTTGTCCATCTGTAACCGTGTGTATTTGGAAGTATTTGGGATAAATCATAAGAACTAAGAAATTTACTAAAACGGTTGGAGTATCATTCAAATATTTGTCAAGTACTGTATAAGCAAACACACAGCATCTGACAATTACATTTTTGTAATTTAGCAGACCCTCTTATCCAGAGCGACGTACAGTAGGGAGTGCATACATTTTTGTCCTGGTCCCCAGTGGGAATAAAACCTACAACCCTGGCGTGGCAAGCGCCATGCTCTACCAACTGAGCCACACAGGACTAAATTGTTTCTAAGCAACCAATATGTTTATAATAGAGCTCTATCAAAGCTAAAAATGCTATATTTGTATTAACAAAAGATGATCTACTCCAGTATTCGCTGAATGAGGAGGAAACTTTGGAGGCTTCCTTGTTGCACTTCATTGGGCATTTACGTAAGTGGCATAGCCTGGGAATAAGGCTGTGTGTGCCCTGCAGCCTCTCCCCCTGCAGAGTGGAGGGAATAGAGGCCCGATCACAGAGTGTTAACTACAGCATGCAGTCTGGAGCTGCAGTCTGAGACAGGCTGGGAGTGGCTAAATATCCTCCTCTCTACTTTCAGAGAGCTCTGATAGCATCCTATAAGTGGCACTCTCTCAGTCTCTAGTCTATAGGTCCCCAGAAAAGACCTCGTACAACCAAGGAAGCCAAACACACATAGTAAATAAATACATTCATATGGGTAAAACAATCACTGGCACCCACCCATGCATATTCTCCTGTGCGCTGGTTCTCTCTGCGCAGGCTGCTCTGTCGGCCTTGTCAATCTGAAGACGAGTGGTAATGGCTCCGTTCCTCACTGGGAGAAAGTGCTGAAGTGTGTACTCAGGCAAGCGCTGTCGAGATGGGTTCATTTATCATCATAATAGTCTATTACCCGTGATAGGACACAACTCAGTGAAGAGGCAGCTGCAGTAATTGGTGCTATTTCTTTCACTTTGCTCGGCCAGGGAAGGCAAGGAGGCAGCCCTCGGCACCGGGGCAATAGTCAATCAACACGTGGAGATTTCTGAAGAGAAAAGTTCATCTGCGATTTTTATGCAGGTTTATGGGTTTTACTGTCTCCTGTAAATCTGTCAGCATCAGAGGTGGGCGTGGTCAGGAAGTACTTACAAAATTTGGCAACAATTAAGATTCAACTTTTTTGCTGATTGTCGAACAAGTGAATGTATACAGTGCTTTCAGAAAAGTATTCATACATGTAACCCTTGATTTATTCCACATTTTGTTGTGTTACAGCCTGAATTCAAAATGGATTACATAGATTTTTTTCTCACCCATCTACACAGTATACCCCATAATGACAAAATATACATACAGAAACATCTCATTTACATAAGTATTCAAAATCCTGGGTCAATACATGTTAGAATCAATTTTGGCAGTGATTACAGCTGTGATTCTTTCTGGGTAAGTCTTTAAGAGCTTTGCACACCTGGATTGTAGAATATTTGTACATTATTCTTTTTTTTTAATTATTCAAGCTCTGTCAAGTTGGTTGTTGATCATTGCTAGACAGCCATGTTCAAGTCTTGCCATAGATTTGTAAGCCGATTTAAGTCAAAACTGTAACCACTCAGGCCACTCAGTAACATTCAATGTCGTCTTGGTAAGCAACTCCAGTGTACATTTGACCTTGTGTCTTAGGTTATTGTCCTGCTGAAAGGTGAATTTGTCTCCCAGTGTCTGTGGGAAAGCAGACTGAACCAGGTTTTCTTTAGGATTTTGCCTGTGCTTAGCTCTGTTCCATTTCTTTTATCCTAAAAAACTCCCTAATCCTAGCCAATGACAAACCCATAACATGATGCAGCCACCTCCATATTTGAACATATTAAAGAGTGGTACTCAGTGATGTGTTGTGTTGGATTTGCCCCAAACATAACGCTTTGTATTCAGGACACAAAGTGAATTACTTTGCCACATTTTTGCAGGTTACTTTAGTGCCTTATTGCAAACAGGATGCATGTTTTGGAATATTTTTTATTCTGTACAGGCTTCCTTCTTTTCACTATCTAATTTAGGTTAGTATTGTGGAGTAACTACAATGTTGTTGATCAATCGTCCATTTACTCCTATCACAGCCATTAAACTCTGCAACTGTGTTAAAGTCCCCACTGGCCTCATGGTGAAATCTCTGAGCGGTTTCCTTCCTCTTCAGCAATGCCTGTATCTTTGTAGTGACTGGGTCTATTGATACACCATCCAAAGTGTAAGTAATAACTTCACCATGCTTAAAGGGACATTCAGATAATTGAATATGTGTGGTACAGAGATGAAGTAGTCATTCAAAAATCATGTTAACACTATTATTTCATACAAAGTCCATGAACTTATTATGTGACTTGTCAAGCACATTTTTACTCCTGAACTTATTTATGCTTGCTATAACGAGAGGGAAGGACATAGTAAACCGCAACAAGCCTCCCCCACATATATAAACCAAACATAAAGCCCAAAACTGTCAGTCATCCTTTGCCATGTCATACAGAATGAGACTCATGAGCAGTCATAGACTTTTGGTAGAAACTATTTCTCTTTTTCATTAGAAATTAGTCACTTTTAATGCATGTCACAATGGTGATAATTCATGGGATGAAACATGGCACCACAGATGTACAGGAGTAATTGTGTTGGGCTTTGAGCGTCACGTTAGCATGAGAGAATTCTCTGCTTCAGTGTCTGATCCTTTTACTGAAATCCTGCTCGACTGCCACACATACACACACACACGTTAGTTCGCTACTGTGGACCCCTATATAAAGCTCATAATGACGTGCCTTTTGACATTAGGGAGAGCAGAGTAAACCCTGATGCCTGAAGACTTTTGTTAGAGAAAAATACCTTATTCCAGAGTTCATGGAGCGAAACATTGTTTTCCCCCAGAATGCACTGCGGGGGAATAGAATGTGTTAGAGACAATGGGATGGGAAGACATGCAAAGCCTATGAGGAGAAAAGATAAGAAACTAATATACAAACAATATACAAAAAGCTCTTGCATAAACTCCATAAATAAATAGTACAACTTCAGAGTACAAAAGTACATAATCTGTCAAAAGACACAATGAATGCAACAGAAGACCACAACAGCTGTGTTATACTTCAGTACAGCAGAGCCCAGAGCATCCTTGTATATTGACAATGTAAGACTGCACAATACAGTTGTGTGTGTGCCCGTTTGAGTGTATGTGAGAGAGAAAGAGGGCTGTTGTGTGCGGACCTTGTTGCCTAGGTACCCTCCAGGCGCGTTTCAGTAGTAGACAGCGGGAAGGTGTCTCCTGGACTCCTGGTTATTAATGCTGATTGTCTGGGGGCAGTCTCTGCTTGGGGCGGGCCACACCTTCCCCTCCCCATCCGCCTCTGTCAGGGACCAGCCAGCCATGGATGTCTCCTGAACAGAATCACACCAGATAGGATTTAAATATTCATCAATGCACACAGAGAGCTTGTGACTGGTTATGACATATGTTATGTCCTTGTTATGACAGTGTTACGTAGCCATTACTCTATTTATTTAACCTTTATTTAACCAGGAAAAGCCCATTAAGACACCAAGTCTCCTTTGCACAGGAGAGCTGGCCAAGAAGGAAGCAGCATATAATGGAGGATGAAGTGTAGTATAGTATCCCTCATAAGGTTACGGAATTATCCCTTCAAATATTGAAACATTCTGCTTCTAGTTTTACAATGCAGTAGGACAGATTGCCATCAACTGTTCTTAAAACAATGCCAATCTCAAAACACTCATTTGCCATTTTTTCCCCTCCAATGAACACAGAGATGACTCTTCCTGGGTTGAGATAAATATAGAAAAATAAATTCCACAGTCAGATTTTGGTTGAGATATGTTTCTGTGATTTATATTCTATGTGCGAGGCAGAGGGAAATACATCATGGTTTGACACACCTCGTGTTCCCTCTTCCTTAAATCACCATGAACACTCCTGTCTGGCAGCCTGCGATTTATACAAGACATTTCCCCTTGCCAGCCTATGATCATGTTTGGTTTTTTTTTCATGTTTTTTCTCTTCCCTCTCATTTTTTTTCTAGATCTGCCAAGTGAATATCCTAAACCGTAGAATGAAGTACATTTGCTGCCTTGTTGCCTTGTTTTCTAGATTAACCTTGTAAATATTTTAGAAAGTGGATTATGTGGTCCTGCCAATTATCTGTGTGTGTGTGTGTGTGTGTGTGTGTGTGTGTGTGTGTGTGGTGTGTGTGTGTGTGTGTGTGTGTGTGTGTGTGTGTGTGTGTGTGTGTGTGTGTGTGTGTGTGTGTGTGTGTGTGGTGTGTGTGTGTGTGTGTGTGTGTGTGTGTGTGTGTGTGTGTGTGTGTGTGTTGTGGTTGGGTGGGCAGGCTGAAATAGCAGTTGGCCTGAAGAGGCATGTCATTAGGATGGAGAGGTACAGGTTCATTAGAGTACAAAGAGGTACAGGTTCATAGGATAGAGAGGTACAGGTTCATTAGGATAAATAGGTACAGATTCATTAGGATAAAGATGTAGTGGTTCATTAGGAAAAATAGGTACAGGTTATTAGGATGGAGAGGTACAGGTTCATTAGGATAAATAGGTACAGATTCATTAGGATAAAGATGTAGTGGTTCATTAGGATAAATAGGTACAGATTCATTAGGATAAAGATGTAGTGGTTCCCTTAGGATAAATAGGTACAAATTCATTAGGATAAAGATGTAGTGGTTGATTAGGATAAATAGGTACAGCTTCATTAGGAAAAAGATGTAGTGGTTCATTAGGATAAAGAGGTACAGATTCATTAGGATAAAGATGTAGTGGTTAATTAGGATAAATAGGTACAGATTCATTAGGATAAAGATGTAGTGGTCCTTAGGATAAATAGGTACAATTATTAGGAATAGATGTAGTGGTTGATTAGGATAAATAGGTACAGCTTCATTAGGAAAAAGATGTAGTGGTCATTAGGATAAAGAGGTACAGTTCATTAGGATGGAGAGGTACAGATTCATTAGGATAAATAGGTACAGATTCATTGGATAGAGAGGTACAGATTCATTAGGATATAGGTACAGATTCATTAGGATGGAGAGGTACAGATTCATTAGGATAAATAGGTACAAGATTCATTAGGAAAAAGATGTAGTGGTTCATTAGGATAAATAGGTACAGATTCATTAGGTAAAAGATGTAGTGGTTCATTAGGATAAATAGGTACAGATGCATTAGGATAAAGATGTAGTGGTTCATTAGGATAAAGAGGTACAGATTCATTAGGATGGAGAGGTACAGATTCATTAGGATAAATAGGTACAGATTCATTAGGATGGAGAGTACAGATTCATTAGGATAAATAGTGTCAGATTGTCTAGGATGGAAGTACAGATCATTAGGATAAATAGGTACAGATTCATTAGGATAAAGATGTAGTGGTTCATTAGGATAAATAGGTACAGATTCATTAGGATAAAGATGTAGTGGTTCATTAGGATAAATAGGTACAGATTCATTAGGATAAAGATGTAGTGGTTCCTTAGGATAAATAGGTACAAATTCATTAGGATAAAAGATTAGTGGTTCATTAGGATTAAATAGGTACAGATTCATTAGGATGGAGAGGTACAGATTCATTAGGATAAATAGGTACAGATTCATTAGGATGGAGAGGTACAGATTCATAGGATAAATACGGTTACAAGATTCATTAGGATAAAGATGTAGTGGTTCATTAGGATAAATAGGTACAGATTCATTAGGATAAGATGTAGTGTCATTAGGATAAATAGGTACAGATTCATTAGGATAAAGATGTAGTGGTTCATTAGGATAAGAGGGTACAGATTCATTAGGATGGAGAGGTACGATTCATAGGATAAATAGGTACAGATTCATTAGGATAAAGATGTAGTGGTTCATAAGGGTAAATAGGTAGAGGTTCATTGAGGGCCCAGGCTGATTAACTGTTCCACTGATAATGACGATGGCTGATTCCTTTGTGTCATTACAGGTTGAAGATGGTCTTTTCCACAAACAGATTAAATTTACACCCTTATACACACCTCCCCCACCCCACATCTACACACAGTGATTAAAGCAAATGGTGGATTGAAGGGAGAACTCAAGGTCAGGTTAATTGCAGAGACAGATGCCTAGCTGTCTGTCACATGCAGTATTACACAGTAAATCAGGCCCTGTAATCCAGTGACAGGCCTGTCTTTACTGCCCTCCCCCATTTTTTTTACAATTTAGTAATTTAGCAGACACTCTTGTCCAGAGAGACTTACAGGAGCAACTAGGGTTAAATGCCTTGCTCATGGGCACATCAACATATTTTGTTCACCTTGTCGGCTCGGGATTCAAACCGGAGACATTTCGATTACTGTCCCAACACTCTAACTGCTAGGCTACATGCCGCCCCCTTGCTTGTCTACACCCATACACCCCCAGCACCCCCTGTTTATCCACAATCCCCCTCTGCAGATCATCAACCTCTGACCCTCGCCCACCTAATCCTGTCAACGTGTCAGAGTTTGCTGTGCAGTATAAATCAGCCTGTATTTATGGATGTGTGTGTGTGTGTGGGGGGGGGGGGGCTATGCCTCGTTCCTCCACCTGCACTCCACCTTGTCAGCCCAGCCCAGCCCTCAGCACCCTGATTTAATAAGGCCGGCTAGGAGAGACTTAACTCGGCAGGCAGCGCAACACCAGGCAGGAGGCACTAATGAGTTGTGTTAGTGGGGGGAAATGAGAGCGTGAGGCCTGGCGTTGTCTTTTACATTACTGTAGGTCCAGTGGGAGTCGGCGCAGTTGCTAGCTACGCCGGAACAGTTGCACTTCTCACAGCCGTGGAGACGCTCACCCAGGAGATGGTGGAAACCCAGCTTGCAGTGGTCACAGTTTTCCCCCGCCACGTTTTCCTGGAAGATGTACACACACACACACACACACACACACACACACACAACACACAACACACACAACACACACACACCCCCACACACCACACACACACACACACACACACACACACCACACACACACACACACACACAACCACACACACAGAGAGCATCTGGATGAGGAGGATGTGCTATACAGGCACTCACACACTGTGACAGCCCACACACCCCTGGGACAGACGTTCCCTCTCTCCCAATATCACATAGTAGATAAAAGCAATTAAAATAATAACTAATGTGAAAACATTGAGCTGATGCCGTTAACATTTCATAAAGTATGACTAACACACATTGAGAGAAACTCTCCTAACAAACATAATCTGTAACAACTGGTGGTGATTGTTGTTTTTTGGTTGAATCTTACATTATTAATCATTGCATGCACTGACAGATAAACACTTGGCAAAATCAACACTTTTAAATGCCATCATCCTGATCTTCTGTCAACAAATCACAACGGGCATTCATTTTGCATGCCCACACAGCCAAAGCCAGGTTTCCGTAGCCTTGAGTGGCTAGATACTTTATCTCACCTGGGGAAAAGAGGACATGAAATTATTACCCATTACAGGGCCAATTCAAATCCCCTATGGATTGCATTTTATTCTTACCATGTTTGTGTATTGTAAATAGTGTCTTCATGTGTCATAGTCAGTCTTTTATTGCAGTGGTTCCCAAACTGTGGGGCCGCGAGGGGTCGGCTTTCAACTTGGAACCTTGTCATGGTAGTTATTGCATACCTTACAGAGCTTGTCAAAAATGTCCAGATAGCTATTGTCGTAATTTTTTTGTCACTCAAATATCACATGATAATGCCACCGACGGATATGGCTGCCGTGCTTCAAGCTCTTAGGAAACTTTGCAGTATTTCGTTTTTGTGTGTTATTTCTTACATTATTAGACTAGGAAATTGTTTGTGTTATTACATACAGCCGGGAGGAACTTTTGGATATCAGATATCAGAGCGACGATAACTCACCAGGATTACCAGCATTACGACCAGGAATACGACTTTCCCAAACCAGATCCTTTGTTCGTATCCCCCAGGGCAATTGAACTGATTCCAGAGGCTGTTCCAAAACTCAGCCGACGGAAAAGGGGCACTCGGAGTAGACTTTTAGTCCGACTCAAGAGGTGCGCACACCACCCACTGCTTGTTCTCAGTCTCTGGATAATAAAGTGGACGAGTTCAGAGAAAATATTTCCATCCAGAGAGACATCAGGGATTGTAACATACTCTGTTTCATGGAAACATGGCTTTCTCGGGATATACTGTCTGAGTCCGTTCAGCCAGTTGGGTTCTCAGTTCATCGCGCAGACAGGAATAAATATCTCTCTGGGAAGAAGAATGGTGGGGGTGTATGTTTCATGATTAATTACTCATGGTCTGATTGTGATAACATACAGGAACTCAAGTCCTTTTGTTCACCCGACCAAGAATACCTCAAAATCAAATGCCAACCGTATTATCTCCCAAGAGAATTCTCTTCGGTTATAGTCACAGCCATATATATTTCCACTCAAGCCAATACCACAACAGCCCTTAAAGAACTTCACTGAACTTTATGCAAACTGGAAACCACATATATCCTGAGGCCGCATTTATTGTAGCTGTGGATTTTTACAAAGCAAATTTGAGGAAAACATTAGCGAAGTTTATCAACACATTGACTGTAGTACTCATGCTGCTAAAACACTCGACCATTGCTACTCCAACTTCCAGGATGCCTACAAGGCCCTCCCCCACCCTCCCTTTGGCAAATCTGCTCTAACGTCGATTTTGCTCCTCCCTTCCTATAGGCAGAAAGTCAAACAGGAAGTACCAGTGCTAAGGACTATTCAACGCTGGTCTGACCAATCTGAATCCACGCTTCAAGATTGTTTTGATCACGCGGACTGGGATATGTGCCGGGTAGCCTCCAAGAACAAAATAGACAAATATACTGATATGGTGACAGAGTATATCAGGAAGTGTATAGGAAAAATTGTACCCACTGTAACTGTTAAAACCTACCCTAACCAGAAACCGTGAATAGATGGCAGCATTCGCGCAAAACTGAAAGCGCAAACCATCGCATTTAACCATGGCAAGGTGACTTGGAATATAGCCGAATACAAACAGTGTAGTTATTCCCTCAGTAAGGCAATCAAACAGGCAAAACGTCAGTATACAGACAAAGTGGAGTCGCAATTTATCGGCTCAGACACGAGACGTATGTGGCAGGGTCTACAGACAATCACAGACTACAAAGGGAAAACCAGCCACGTCGCGGACACCGACGTCTTGCTTCCGGACAAGCTAAACACCTTCTTCGCTTTGAGAATAACACAGTGCCACCGACGCGGCCCACTACCAAGGACTATGTGCTCTCCTTCTCTGTGGCCGGCTTGAGTAAGACATTTAATCGTGTTAACCCTCGCAAGGCTGCCAGCCTTAGAGCATGCGCAGACCAGCTGGCTGGAGTGTATACGGACATATTCAATCTCTCCCTATCCCAGTCTGTTGTCCCCACATGCTTCAAGATGTCCACCATTGTTCCTGTACCCAAGAAAGCAAAGGTAACTGACCTAAATGACTATCGCCCCATAGCACTCACTTCTGTCATCATGAAGTGCTTTGAGAGACTAGTAAGGGATCATATCACCTCCACCTTACCTGACACAGACAACGACTGACACCTGCCTCTGATTGAGAACCATATTAGGCCAAACACATAGAAATATAACATACAGAACAAAACATAGAAAAACAACATAGAATGCCCACCCCAACTCACGCCCTGACCAAACTAAAATAAAGACATAAAAAAGGAACTAAGGTCAGAACGTGACAGGTTCAGAGACATGGGAGGAATATGTCTTCTGAAATAGGATACTTGTTATTTGGCCATTGGCTCGTTTTATTGCAAGGAATTCTAATTGGTCAACCACAGGCTAGGGCTGGGTTATAAAACGACATGCTGTTCCTTTGTTCTGTGGAGAGAGAACCATTGAGAGAATCACTAGGAGAGCATCACTGAGGACAGTGGAGAATGACCATCTACTTCCCTCCTCTTCGAATTAACCTATTTTCCTCCCCCTGATTTGCTTTGGGGTTTGTGTTATTGAAGAGTAACATAAATTGCTAATCAATCAGTTCTTTATTCTCCAGGCTCCGCTTTGTCATCAAAATCGACAACCTTGCAATGAGTGACATGTATCCATCGTGATTTTCCCTGGACTTTTACTGCTGACCTTGTTATAAGCAAACTTGATAAGGACCTTCCCATTTTGTCCCTAATGTGACTCTATAAACCCATCAGAGAGCTGATCCAAAACAACTCACAACAGTCGTGTTCAGGTAATGTGGTATCTGTAGGATACATCAGAGTAGCTGGATTACATGGTGTCTTTTCAACTGTAGCCATGTCCCATAGATCTTCAATCACTACTTTAGAGCGTCCTTAGCTTCCTTGCTAATGGGATATAGTTTTGTGCAAGGTGAGGCAACACCTGTCAAGCACACTGGTTTCATATCCAAAGTTCCACACTCATTTTTCTTCGTAGTCCAAAGAGGATAGTTCTGAACTGTAGATCCTTGCAGTTACTTAATTTGCCACGTCACCTTTCCTTCAGAAATATTCAATGTAGAGTCAAGTTGCATAATAACATCGAGGCCTAAAATAGGTTGTTCAAATGAGGCTATCCACACCCCTGCATCAATCTTTATTGGGCCAATAGAAATTGAAATTGATTTGGTTTGTTTCATATCTGTCTCCCTCCCACTCCTGTTGCTCTCATCGTCTTGCCCGTGTACTGAGGACATATATGTTTTGCATAAGATATGGGTAATACAGTGACTTCAGCACCCATATCTACAAAAAAATAGACAGAAACGTTGTTAACATTTCATGTTCACATATATTCCATCCGATTTCGTACGTACACTAGCTGAGATGGGACGTAAGAGGGGTCTATTAGTTTACCTCCACAACATCCAGCAAACTCTGCTGCTGAGCCGGAGAGAGCCTCTTATATTTCTGCATCAGCATTGTGTCGTTGGGACTGTTGTCTTGATTCCATTTTTCCTTAGACGGACCCTGCTTCTCCTGGCCATTCCTCGTAACAACACATTTTCTTTTCCGACAATCTCGTTGCCAGTGACCAGAAATCTCGCAATAATGACATACAGCAGGTTTCTACTCTGCTGAACAAATAATGTTGTTGGTTTCACTCGGAACCTGCACAACTCTGATAACAGACGGTTTATTATGTTGATTGATGTCTCTGTACAGTAGTGACAACCTGTCGAGGATGTCACCGTAGTTTTGTTCTTCCCAGTCATTAGTTTTTTGCAAATCACCATGTATGGATTGCATCGGCTGATGAGTGACTGCCCCATTTTTGGAGGAATTGAGTGTATCTCATCTTCCATGTCAGGTAAGCCACTGTGTCTAACCTCTGCTCTAAATCTTTCTTCAATTCAACAAACGGTTCTTTCGGTTTTTGAACACATTTGGTTATCTCTCCCCAGTTGGTGGTTGCATTGGTCAGACCCTTAAGGAAAACATGTATGGCTCTCCATCCATCGGCCACATCTTGCTCTTCACCACTCACAGCTCTATAAACATTTTCTTCAAGTGCACCATGTTCACTGATGTTCAAAACAAAGTCTAATAACTGTAACCCATCATAAGGACGTAAATTGTAGAGTTTTATATAACACTTCAAATGGTCCGTTTTCATACCCACTTCTCTGGGATGTTTCAAAGTTTTCGACCATTCATCCACCTGTTTTGGAGATGCTGATTTATGTGTCATTACGGTCACCGGAGGTTTGTCTTTACCACCTTTTACAGCCTGTGTTCTGATTGGCCTAAGACATTGTTCGTCACAGCTGTCAGTATCTATTGACTCAAAGCCAGCCAGTGCTAACCAGATGCTTGAAACCCAATCATCCTTGCGCAACTCAGCCTGCGGGTAAGGGTCCTCCACATGTTGGAGCCAAGTTTGGTTTTACGACCCTTGCATGTAATTGTTGAATCCCTTCTTTCAAGGTTTTGATTTTTACACCAAGAGCTTTCAAACGTTCTTTATCTCTCTGCAATGTCCTGTCATGATTCTCCAGAAGGAATTTCTCATCCAGTTTTCTTACTTCGGCTAATACAGTTAAAGACCATTGTGTCTTTGTCAAGGAATTAGACATGACTGTAATTTTTCATTTTTTTTCTTTATTATCTCTTGCCTACACTTCTCTACTTCGAAATGGTTCATCATAACAGTAGACAGTGAATTTAAATATTTTTCATGCTCACATCTGGAGGAGCTGTCACGCCTTTTTCCAGAGTTGTTTTCTCACTTAAGAATGGCATTATATTAAGTTCAAAAGTTGTATAATATATATCTCTATGTTTATATACAGTTGAAGTCAGAAGTTTACATACACTTAGGTTGGAGTCATTAAAACTCGTCAGGCCGGACAGAGATGAGCATGGCAAAATTTGCATTGCAAAATTGCTACCTCGACACTTCTTGTGTCAGATTTCAATCGCTAACTACACATGGGCAGGTATGATTTATTGATGCTTGATGCCCTCAGTGAGACTCTCTCCGTCTGCATACATACCACTCAGATACAGTATTTGGGTAAATTCCACATGTTTATTACAGCTGAAATCGGAAGTCTACATACACTTAGGTTGGAGTCATTAAAACTCGTTTTTCAACCACTCCACACATTTCTTGTTAAAAATAGTTTTGGCAAGTCGGTTAGGACATCTACTTTGTGCATGGCACAAGTAATTTTTCCAACAATTGTTTACAGACAGATTATTTCACTTATAACTTGCAGTATCACAATTCCAGTGGGTCAGAAGTTTACATACACAAAGTTGACTGTGCCTTTAAACAGCTTGGAAAATTCCAGATAATTATGTCCTGGCTTTAGAAGCTTCTGATAGGCTAATTGACACGATTTGAGTCAATTGGAGGTGTACCTAAGAATGTATTTCAAGGCCTACCTTCAAACCCAGTGGCTCTTTGCTTGACATCATGGGAAATCAAAAGAAATCTGCCAAGACCTCAGAAAAAATCTTGTAGACCTCCACAAGTCTGGTTAATCCTTGGGAGCAATTTACAAACGCCTGAAGGTACCACGTTCATCTGTACAAACAATAGTACACAAGTATAAACACCATGGGACGACACAGCCGTCATACCGCTCAGGAAGGAGACGCCTTCTGTCTCCTAGAGATGAAGGTACTTTGGTGCGAAAAGTGCAAATCAATCCCAGAACAACAGCAAAGAGGAAACAGGTACAAAAGTATCTATATCCACAGTAAAACAAGTCCTATATCGACATAACCTGAAAGGCCGCTCAGCAAGGAAGTAGCCACTGCTCCAAAACCGCCATAAAAAGCCAGACTTCGGTTTGCAACTGCAAATGTGGACAAAGATCGTACTTCTTGGAGAAATGTCCTCTGGTCTGATGAAACAAAAATATAACTGTTTGGCCATAATGACCATYGTTATGTTTGGAGGAAAAAGGGGGAGGCTTGTAAGCCGAAGAACACCATCCCAACCGTGAAGCACGGGGGTGGCAGCATCATGTTGTGGGGGTGCTTTGCTGCAGGAGGGACTGGTGCACTTCACAAAATAGATGGCATAATGAGGAGGGAAAATGATGTGGATATATTGAAGCAACATCTCAAGACATCAGTCAGGAAGTTAAAGCTTGGTCGCAAATGGGTCTTCCAAATGGACATGGACCCCAAGCATACTTCCAAAGTTATAGAACATATAGAACATTTGTGGGCAGAACTGAAAAAGCGTGTGCGAGCAAGGAGGCCTACAAACCTGACTCAGTTACACCAGCTCTGTCAGGAGGAATGGGCCAAAATTCACCCAACTTATTGTGGGAAGCTTGTGGAAGGATAACTGAAACGTTTGACCCAAGTTAAACAATTGAAAGGCAATGCTACCATATACTAATTGAGTGTATGTAAACTTCTGAGCTACTACGAATGTGATGAAAGAAATAAACGCTGAAATAAATCATTCTCTCTACTATTATTCTGACATTTCACATTCTTAAAATAAAGTGGTGATCCTAACTGATCTAAGACATGTAATTTTTACTAGGATTAAATGTCAGGAATTGTGAAAAACGGAGTTTAAATGTATTTGGCTAAGGTGTATGCAAACTTCCGACTTCAACTGTATTTATTTAAACCCAATATATATATATATATATATAAATATATATATGTATATTTATATATATATATTTTAAGTACTCTTTTAAAGACTCAAACCTTTTCTGGATCACAAATTGTCTCTGTAGGGCCTGGCTACCCATAAAACATATGTTCACTTCAAGAAGCTTGTTCAAGACTTACATTAACCACACATTTAAAAAATTGCTACTCAACTAGCAATTCACTTCTACGCAACAAGAAGGTTCCATAGAAAGAAAGAACTCCAACCTTTTAATAGAGGACTTGAACCCCTATAATAGAGAACAAAGACCAAGGCATCAAACCTTTTCATGGAGAACAAAGGAAGTCTGTAATAGAACAAAGGACTTATACATCACAGATACATATCACTCATTGCATGCACCTATTTTAACTTGATTTGGTTATTTTAAAATTATATTGGTCTAGACCCAGCAATTATGTCATCAATCAGGAGATTAAGAGTTGACTCCCTTGTGGGTTGCACTCAGCCTTCTCTCTTAATTCTGGATAAACACACAGTTGATATGTTTTCGGGTCACGGCACCAAATGTTAGCAATTTATGTTACTCTTCAATAACACAAACCCCAAAGCAAATCAGGGGGAGGAGAATAGGTTAATTTGAAGAGGACAAATCATAAAGGGAGGTAGATGGTCTCCACTGACCTCAGTGATGCTCTCTCAGTGATTCTCTCCAGTGGTTCTCTCTCCACAGAACAAAGAAACAGCATGTAGTTTTATAACCCAGCCCTAGCCTGTGGTTGACCAATTAGAATTCCTTGCAATAAAACGAGCCAATGGCCAAATAACAAGTATCCTATTTCAGAAGACATATTCCTCCCATGACTCTAAACCATTAATCAATAATTCCCTATTACAGAAAAAACACAATTTCCATTGATCGTTAGTACTCTATTGACCCTCGTCCTCTTTACCTCTCGTACTCTGTCTCTGCATTGTGTATTTATCTTTGACATAGTCATGGGTGAACAGTACAGGAGGGGGCCCCCGCACCCCTGTGGGGCCCCCGTGTTGATAATCACGTGGCGGAGGTGTTGTTGCTGTCCTTCACCACTTGGGGTAAGCCCATCAGGAAGTCCAGGACCCAGTTGCACAGGGAGGGGTTCAGACCCAGGGCCCCGAGCTTAGTGATGAGCTTGGAGGGCACTATGGTTTTGAAGGCTGCGCTATAGTTGATGAACAGCATTCTTACATAGGTATTTCTCTTGTCCAGGTGGGATAGAGCAGTGTGCAGTGCAATGGCGATTGTGTCATCCATGGATCTGTTGGGGTGGTATGCTAATTGTAGTGGGTCTAGGTTGTCGGGTAAGGTGGAGGTGATATGGTCCTTAACACGCCTCTCAAAGCACTTCATGATGACAGAAGTGAGTGCTATGGGGCGAGAGTCATTTAGTTCAGTTACCTTTGCTTTCTTGGGTACAGGAGCAATGGTGGACATATTGATGCAAGTGGGGACAACATACTGGGATAGGGAGAGATTGAATATGTCCGTAAACACTCCAGCCAGCTGGTCTGCACATGTTCTGAGGACACGGCTTGGGATGGCGTCTGGGCCGGCGGCCTAACGAGGGTTAACACACTTAAATTCCTTAATCATGTCAGCCACAGAGAACGAGAGCACACAGACCTCGTGAGCGGAGGGGGCCCGCTTCGGCGGCTCAATGTTGTTTTCCTTGAAGCGGGCGACGAAAGTGTTCAGCTGATCCGGGCGTGAGGTGTCGGTGTCCGCGACATGGTGGGCTTTCTCTTTATAATCCGTGATTGTTTGGAGTCCCAGCCACAGAAATCAATTTAATATACACCATCACAATAAATCAATTATTTATTTTAGCCAGGTCTAAAGAAACATGATATGATTTTTATTTTCTTCAGAAGAACAGAATATGATTTGGCCTACTGTATTTTATCTGGCTATGCGCCATGTCATTGGCTGCAGGCTTGTTCATTTAGCAGACAAGTACTGGTACTCGTACTCCCTGTATATACAGTGCGGAAAGTTCGGAAAGTATTCAGACCCCTTGACTTTTTCCACATTTTGAAACGTTACAGCCTTATTCTAAAATTGATTAAATAGTTTTCCCCCCTCACCAATCTACACACAATACCCCAGAATGTCAAAACAAAGACAGGTTTTTATATTTTGTTGCAAATTTATTAAAAAAACAACAGAAATATCACATTTAAATAAGTTTATTTTATTATTAACCCTTATTTTACCAGGTAAGTTGACTGAGAACACATTCTCATTTACAGCAACAACCTGGGGAATAGTTACAGGGGAGAGGGATGAATGAGCCAATTGGAAGCTGGGGATGATTAGGTGGCCCTGATGGTATGGGGGCCAGATTGGGAATTTATCCAGGACACTGGGCTTTACACCCCTATTCTTACAATAAGTGCCATGGGATATTTAGTGACCACAGAGAGTCAGGACACCCATTTAACATCCCATCCGAAAGACAGTACCCTACACAGGGCAATGTCCCCAATCATTGCCCTGGGGCATTGGGATATTTAGACCAGAGGAAAGGATGCCTCCTACTGGCCCTCCAACACCACCTCCAGTAGTATCTTGTCTCCCATCCAGGGACCAACCAGGACCAACCCTGCTTAGCTTCAGAAGCAAGCAAGCAGTGGGATGCAGTGTGGTATGCTGCTGGTGCCGTAAGAATTCAGATCCTTTACTCAGTACTTTGTTGAAGCACCTTTCGCAGTGATTACAGCCTCAAGTCTTCTTGGGTACAATGCTACAAGCTTGGCACACCTGTATTTGGGGAGTTTCTCCCATTCTTCTCTGCAGATCCTCTCAAGCTCTGTCAGGTTAGATGGGGAGCGTTGCTGCACAGCTATTTTCAGATCTCTCTGGAGAGGTTCGATCGGGTTCAAGTCCGGGCTTTGGCTGGGCCACTCAAGGAACTTTCAGAGACTTATCCCGAAACCACTCCTGTGTTGTCTTGGCTGTGTGCTTAGGGTCGTTGTCCTGATGGAAGATAAACCTTCACCCCAGTCTGAGGTCCTGAGTGGTTTGGAGTAGGTTATCATCAAGGATCTCTCTGTACTTTGCTCCGTTCATCTTTCCCTCGATCCTGACTAGTCTCCCAGTCCCTGCCACTGAAAAACATCCCCACAGCATGATGCTGCCACCACCATGCTTCATCATAGGGATGGTGACAAGTTTCCTCCAGATGTGATGCTTGGCATTCAGACCAGAGTTCAATCTTGGTTTCATCAGACCAGAGAATTTTGTTTCAATGGGCCCAGTCCTTTAGGTGTCTTTTGGTAAACTCCAAGCGGGCTGTCATGTGCCTTTTACTGAGGAGTGTCTTCCGTCTGGCCACTCTACCATAAAGGCCTGATTGGTGGACTGCTGCAGAGATAGCTGTCCTTCTCAAAGGTTCTCCCATCTCCACAGAGGAACTCTCAACACCCGTTGAATATGGCGTCAGTAAACGTTGGAAATAAAAGCGTAAATTGTTGCCAGCAGCACAGTTGCAGCCCCCACACTCTGGATAACATAAAAACAGCCTAACCAGCTCTGCTAGGGCGAGTAAAATGGTCAGTGTGCTGTTCTCTCATTTGTGTCTGGAAGTAGCTAGCCAAAGTTAGCCAGTTAGCTTGGGTGCTTGACTGCTGTTGTTAGGACAGAACGCTCGGATCAACCCTTAAAGAGATGGGTGGAAAAGCTTAAGAGGGTGTGAACGATGTTGAATATGTGTAGACAAAGAAGAGCTCTCCAGTAGGTACCAAAACATTGAAAGGCCATTTTCTCAAAGGTGAGGTTACAAGTTTATCAACTTTCTAAGCAGTATTACTTCCCCATTGTTTTGCCAGAAGTTGTTTGTGTTTATGGACTCCTCAATTAGTGTCAGCTGCTTGCTGTTGTACTGTGCTTTTTTGGTTCTGAGTGTACATTTATAGAGTTTTAAAGTCTCACTGTAACAAAGCCACAATTCACCATTATTTGGGTCTCTGTGCTTTTGGATATTGTTCTAAGTTTTTTCTTTATAATTTTACAATCTGCATCAAACCAGTTGTCATCTGTGGTCTTTTTTTTCTTCTTTAAAAAAAAATCAATTTCAGATGTGTGTCTTTTGCTGTTTGCCTGAATATATAGTTGATGTTTTTACTGCTGGATTGATGCCTTCTTTACTGTGAGTGAATGTGGTATCCAGAAAGTTATCTAAGAGCGTTTGGATATTTTTGTTACTGGTTGCTTTCTGGTATTCTTCTGTGCTGTTTTGGGCCCATCTGTATGAATTCCGGATGTTGTACAGCTTACTGGGCTGTAAATGTGTGGTTGTTTCCATGTCTGTTCTTTTGAGGAACAAGGCAATTTGGCTGTGATCAGACAGAGGTGTTAGTGGCTTGACAGTGAATGAGCTGAGAGAGAAAGTGTCAATGTCTGTAATCATATGTAATCACTGTGCTGTGGCCAAGAGGTGAGCAGTAGGTGAATCTTCCCAAAGAGTAACCTACCATTGACAAAGTACAGACCCAGGCTTCAACAGAGCTGCAACAGATCCCTTCCGTTTTTGTTGATGGTGCTGTCACTGTTGTTTCTATGGGGGAGATTAAAGCAGTTAGAAACAGTATGGCCTGTAATAAAGCTGTCCCCTCTTGTGGTCGTTAGATCAGGTAGTGTTGCTGTGCGCGCATTTGTGTCCCCACAGATGAGAATATTTCCCTGGGCCTGGAAATGGCACATCTCTTCCTCAAGGGTGAGGAAGATCTCCTCTGAGTAATATGGGGATTCTGAGGGGGATATATATATTGTGTGAGGAAGATCTCCTCAGGATCTCTCAGGATCTCTACCAAGTCCTTTAGAGACTTGGCAAACATCCCTACTGTCTGCTTCCTCAGGTGGGAGTGGTTGTGCAGATGCTCTGGGGTGATGAGCAACGTGCACGTTTGGGAGTAGGCTACACCCCCCGGTGATGTCAGCGTTGACACTCACTCCAGAGTTCTCTCTCTCTCTCTCTCTCTCTCTCTCTCTCTCTCTCTCTCTCTCTCTCTCTCTCTCATTAAGTGGGAGAAAAGTTTCAGTAGCATCTGACTCAGCTGGAGACACAACGAAATGCAATATTTGACTGCACATCCTCCCCCCAGCTCAATAATTAGACCAATAGAGAGCAAAGTTCACCAGTGCTCCTTGACATCCCTGCGGTGAGATGGTATAATTGGCTAGTGAAAGAGTGAAACTTGCCCAGGGTATGACATGTGTATGACATGAGTGTGCACAATAGCAGTGGAGGAAGTAGCCGGCTAACTTGAACACAAAATGATAAGTCAAATTCTATGCTGGAGCAATTAGTGAGAAGAACTTGAGGGGACTCGGAGCTGTTGGCCCTACGAAGGCATAAAGCATCGCGCTGATGTGTCCACCCCTGACACTGAATGGATTGGTTCTGGTGGTGTGGGAGGATAGGAAGAAGGGAGGATTATTATTGTTTTTAAACATGTGCATGCTTTTCCCTCAGACAAAACAAAAGCTGATTCAAAAGGGGTGTGGCAGATTTTTTAACTCTTCCGTGAGGGACTCAAGTAGGATACGGAAGACTATCCTCGATGAAAGGTGGCTATCGAGGAAGGGAAGACACTGTTCCGTTCGCCTACCAACAAATTGACATTTCCTCGACCACTCATCGGTTTCCGGGTAACAGAGGAGTGAAGACAGAGGAGAGAGGGTGGAGGATGGACTTTTGCCCTAATGAGAAAAGGCCAGAGAGATGGGGGTGGAGGAGGAGAGAGTGGCCTACCTTGCAGACACAGGGCAGATGGCAGGGGTCCTTGTTTAGGCTTCCATCTAGACTGCAGTTACAGCGGACACAGTTGGGGTAGCCACTGTAGCCGAAAGCACACCTGTCACACTGTTGTCCCCCGTAACCCTGCTTACAGTGGCAGGATCCAGCCGTGAGGTCTGTGGGACCAGACAGGGGGAGAGGCTTCAGCAATAAACATATGGCAGCTAGATCAGCGTAGAGAGGAGAACTGTTCTGGGTGGTTAAGTAGTAGCATACCTCCTTCAGCCTGGGACTGTTCTGGGACATGCTGGGGAGCCTGCTGGGTTACAGGAGCAGAGCTGACACGGGTCTAAGCTATCTGGACTCACCTGGAGGGAACAGGGGAGCAGGAGACTCAGGCCAGGAAAAACTTTCAACCCTAGTCACGATACAAAGCTATAGATACAAAGTGAGATCGCTATTTAGTATTCACTAATATGCGCTTCAGTCATTGCTTGGATCCTAGTCAACTGGGATCAACAGTACCAGTACATACCCCAGTGGTTCTGTAGTAGCCATCAGCACAGGTCTGGCATATACCACGGCTATGACAAAATGTATTTTTACTGCTCTAATTAGGTTGGAAACCTGTTTATAATAGCAATAAGGCACCTCAGGGGTTTGTGGTATATGGCCAATATACCACAGCTAAGGCCTGTATCGAACAGCCCTTAGCGTGGTATATTGCCAATATACCACACCCCCTCGGGCCTTAATGCTTAAGTTAATCACTGTGTGGTCTTACTCTCACAGGCGTGATGAGTTAGGAAGGTCCCAGCCATCCAGGGTTTTTGCTTGTAGCGGGGGCAACAGAGGTCACAGCTCTCCCCACACGTGTTGTGTTCACACTCACAACTGAATTTCTGACAGTGGATCAAATGATGCCATGTTACAGTGTCATCGTCACTGAAGGAAAGACTCAGATATTTTCACCCAGGAGACAACTGGAGCACACTTCACATGAGGGCTGCAGGTTAAAAAGTATTGTGTTTCCCTTTGATATTACTATCAAACGGTACATGAACTGTGCCCATGGAGAGAAAATCTAGCTCACTGTATGATTACAATGTAGAGAAGGGGCCATAGAGAATGTAAGTTGACTGACATACCTTGGTCTAGTTGTTCAGGGGACAGGCTTTAGCATGATCATAGCAGTTACACATCCCTCCAACTGAAATGTCTTTGATAGAGTAGTAATACTGGAAATACAAACAAAAAAGAAACAAGTTGAGAAAAATGGAGATCACTGGCATGAATATTTCTATCATATACTGGCTACTTCTACAAAGCTACAGCACAGCCTAGTTTATTCAAAGACACTCATTGGTATTCAGTGTTTATTTCTGAGAGTGAGAGATAATTTCATCCACAATTTCATAATTTATGTCCCTTTGGTATGACTAAATTGAACAGTATTTTGTAAATGATAAATTCCTCGCTCAATATAAGCCCTGCAATCTGTCCGGTAATTATGTGTCACACAGGAGCTCACTGGGTGACTGATTGTGTAGGCCAAAGTCAACACATGATGAGGTGGATGTTGCTCAGAAAGGAACAGATTTCTTAATTATAGCCATTTTTAATTAAGACCCATCTGTCTGGTGAGCGCAATGTAATCAACATGCCGCCATGGCCATTTCACCAATGGTGCTGGGTAGAAAGGAATACAGTAGCGGCTCACAGATGGAATACATGATGCTATATGAAAGTGATCGTGAAGCGTGGTCATCAACACGTTGCTTCTTTCTTACCCGCCTGGTCACGATTGGGTCGACATCGCGGGGATCGTTTAAGGCCAGGGTCATGAGGTTGGCATTGAGGGTTCTGATTCGCTGGAACTGTAGGCGGATGTAGCGTGCAGAGGTGAAGTTCAGTAAGGTCGGGGAGGAGTCATCGGCACTCGGCCTTCCATTGATCAGAGAGGTGTGGATCTATGCCCCAGGTGCAAATTGTGAGAAACAAAGCACCGAATGGTATGGATTCTTCGTAAGTTATACAGGAAATGGGAGATCTTTAGTGACCTCTATTCAAGCTTTTCCTACACATATTTAACAAATACTGAATTCAATCTCTACTCAGCAAATCCATAAAACAGCCCCATAACAACATTTACAGCACTCCATTGCTGTGGTAAGAATTAAATACATTATTAATGGACCTAGTAAGAAAAAAAGTGATTTGGTTGCAGCTATGAAGGGTTAACCGTGTCTGGTTGCTAATTAAGGCTGTGTGGTTAGCTTGGTTGTTTTTGAAGATGTCGGAGAGAGTGACATTTCAATATAAGATCTGCGATGCTTTGACACCCGCCTACGACTCATTAGGATTTCGCTGTGATCACGCTTTACACTTTCTGTCACTATCTAAAAGGAGCCGGCTGACAGGAGCTTCTGATTGTCTGAGCAGAGCTGGGGGTGCGGGTGGGGGAGGGGAGGGGAGGGGGGGTTGGTGGCTATGGACTGTACTGCTTCATTACTGTCAGTGAGAGCAGACTGTGCGATCAGTTCTCACAATTAAAAGGAGTTGCTCCGATACACAGCTGATCAAGGCAATGTTGCTGTTTGTGGAGTGAGCGTGTGTTGATGTGTGTGTATGCATTTGTGTATTCTTATTTGTGTGAGGTAGGCTTTCCTTATCCAAATCCTCAATGAAAACAAATATGGAAACCAGCACACCAGGAAATAAAACGTGCCATGTGCCTAGACTGTATGCCTAACTTGTAAACAAGATGTATAATGTTAAGGCAGCTGTGTTGATCACAACTTAAATCACGAAATGTACATTTCATTGTGAGAAGCTGGTGAGTGACTTCAAAGCTGACTGATGTAATTTAATTAAACCACCACAGCACTTAAATACTAATGTAGCTGGCAATCAAATGTTAGCAGCAAATGGCTTCCATACATGTCCATTGAAGCAAGTGAATAAATGTGCTGGTGGTCTTATTTCATGTGGGCCATGGTTGAATCTAATATACTACAGTTAAATGGAATCAAAGTTTTATGTTGTACATTTGAATTGAAATTGGATTGCAATTTGAAGTGTTCAACAAACATAATCATATCTACTTTAAAAATGAGTCCCTGTAGCTCCCGAGTGGCGCAGCGGTCTAAGACATTGCATCTAGAGGCGTCACTACAGACCCTTGTTCGATTCCGGGCTGTATCACAACCGACCTTGATTGGGAGTCCCATAGGGCAGCGCACAATTAGCCCAGCGTCATCCGGGTAAGGATTTGACCGGGATAGGCTGTCATTGTAAATAAGAATTTGTTCTTAACTGACTTGCCTAGTTAAATAAAGGATAAATAAAAGTAGCTGTTACGCCACTGCTGACCCCTATGCCCTTTCAGTGATGCTATATGCTGACCCTTGACCCCTCCATTCTCCAGGGGTTGGATTTTGGAGTAGAAAGAGGTGCAGATGACCTCATCGTCGCGGGTGTAAGATGGCGGTCCGGTGCATGGCAGAATGTTGAAACGGGTGAGGCACTTGGTGTCCGTGATGGCGTAGTACTGCCAAGGGGGTAAAGGTCACCCCGTCCAGAGAACGCTCCAGCGCCCAGTTACCTGGCCTGGGGGAGTTGGCAGCCTTCAGGATCATATATGCTATCTGGTACACCTTAGAGGGAAATAGAATTCAGATATAACTCAGAAACTTAGCTTAAAAAATTTATTGAATCTTGAAAGTCCATCCATTTTTTAGGTATTCTTTTTTGTAACTTTCTTTTGTAAATATTTATATCTTATTTTAAATATATAAATATATTTTTATTGTTTATTATTTTCTTTTGAAAGTCCTTCCTTTGTGTCCTGTGAATGTATTGACCCCGAGATTCATATGATAAGTTTCATATTCAGGTTAAGAAAACACATCTGCTCGTTCAATACGACACTGACACATTCATAGACAAGTGTAAGTCAGCTCAGTCATGTTTGATAGGAAAACCAGAGACACTAAAATAAACAATCCTGTCAGGGAGCATGGTCAAGATTATCCTTATGAAGTCTCCACTCCTGTACGTATTCTCTACAATATGGAGTCCTTTCTTTGACGTTTCCAATGGAAAAACTTATGTACATGCTTTATCTCCGTACTGGTACATTCAGAGACCCTCTGGTCTGCCCTCAGGTACTCCACCACTGAATAGCTGAAAAGACTAGAACATGGAAATAAAAGACTGGATCATGGGAATACGTACAGTACTGTACCCTCGAAGGACACGTGAATTTCATCAAGCAGTAAATGACAAAACACACAGCTCTTTTGTCGCTGACTTCTTCAAGTTAACATGTCTCCCAATGACTCAGAAAAATAAACGACCATGGCACAATCAACATAAAAAATTACTCACGGTTTGCCTTTCATCTACAGTAGATAACGGTGTAGCGTTTCGGTGTTTACAATAGAGAGAGCGCCACTCAACCCAGTACTCATCCCCTGCACTGAAACCCAATAGGATTCTGTCCAGGTAGCAGGGGAAATCTCATAAAGCCTCATTGTTTCCTTGATTCAGATGAAGCAGGAAAACAGGAAGGCTGGCTGATGGTGTCCTCACACAGCGTAAGGGGTAGGTAGGGGGGATGTTTTCCTTAATGTGATGATTAAAGGGGAGCAGTGGAGTCTGGAGAGAAGGAGAAACGAGAGCTCTTAAGTTTGCAGGGCAGAGCGTGACCTGTTAACCACGGTCTAAAACGAAAGTGTTGGAGTCACAACATGACCGTGTGGATTCCAAGCCAGGACTAGTTTTGAGCTACCAGCCCGGTGACATCAGTGACAATAGAGTCAACGCCTGCTTGGCTGTAATTCTTTGCTCCTACTTACTAAGCTCTAAGCATTAGTCACATTGACAGCCTTTGAAACAGTTGTGGGTAATTTTAAACACAGCAACAACAAAAATCGGCCGATTTGGGAGATATTTGTTTGTTTGCACATATTCTTTGTTTTGATCAAAAATTAAGTCAGAGGAGGTTTGCTGTTCCTAAAAATCTGCAGTCGCTATAAAGAATCTGAATGTAGAGCATAAATGACAAGGGAATACCAGTAGTGTGTAAAGTAAAGTAGAAGTAAAACTTGGAAAACAGCAAAATAGAAAGGTCAGGTCTTTGTTCAGTGATAGATAACCTGCAAACATCAACCATTTAAATGACTTTGCCGGGTTAAAGAATAGAACGAAGATAACTGAGCGTAGGTAGGCTATCTATTTTCCACGTATCACAGAAGTGATAAAGAATATCTGTTAAACCATCTCTTTAATTACTTTGAAATGAGGCCTATGATGCCAGAGAATTTTGAGGCGATATCTATACTGTAGGTCCATTTTTATTTAAATCCACAAAGATGTAGGCTAGCTTTAGCTACAGATAAAGCTAGGTCGCATCACTGACATTCTCAACAGGAGGTTGAGGTGCCAGAGGTCCATGGTGTGGGTTTGTTCTGTGTGCCCAAAGGTGCAAAGAATAATCCCTACAATACATAGCTAGCACCTGATTTGTATTGCTAACCCGGTCTGCTAACTGCTAGCTTGCCAGCCCCGGTCTGCTAACTGCTAGCTTGTTTAGCCCTGGCCTACTAACTGTTAGCTTATTAGCATCGGCCTGCTAACTGTCTGAATCGCCGTGTCCCCAGTCAGCCCAACCACTCACTGGACCCATATGTTCACTTGGCTACGCATGCCTCTCTCTAATATCAATATGCCTCGTCCATTACTGTCCTGGTTAGTGATTACTGTCTTATTTCACTGTAGAGCCTCTAGCCCTGCTCAATATGCCTTAACCAACCATGTTGTTCCAGCTCATACATATGCGATGACACCTGGTTTAAACGTCTCTAGAGACTATATCTCTCTCATTATTACTCAATGCCTAGGTTTACCTCCAATGTACTCACATCCTACCTTACCTTTGTCTATACACTATGCCTTGAATCTATGCTATCGTGCCCAGAAACCTGCTCCTTTTACTCTCTGTTCCGAACGTGCTAGACGGCCAGTTCGTATAGCATTTAGCCGTACCCTTATCCTACTTCTCCTCTGTTCCTCTGGTGATGTAGAGGTTAAACCAGGTCCTGCAGTGCCTAGCTCCACTCCCACTCCCCAGGTGCTCTCATTTGTTGACTTCTGTAACCGTAAAAGCCTTGGTTTCATGCATGTTAACATTAGAAGCCTACTCCCTAAGTTTGTTTTACTCACTGCTTTAGCACACTCTGCCAACCCGGATGTCTTAGCTGTGTCTGAAACCTGGCTTAGGAAAACCACCAAAAACCCTGAAATCTCCATCGCTAACTATAACATTTTCCGACAAGATAGAACTGCCAAAGAGGGCGGTGTTGCAATCTACTGCAAAGATAGCCTGCAGAGTTCTGTGTTACTATCCAAGTCTGTACCCAAACAATTCGAGCTTCTACTTCAAAAAATGCACCTTTCCAGAAACAAGTCTCTCACTGTTGCCGCTTACTGTAGACCTCCCTCTGCCCCCAGCTGTGCCCTCGATACCATATGTGAATTGATTGCCCCCCATCTATCTTCTGAGCTCGTGCTACTAGGTGACCTAAACTGGGACATGCTTAACACCCCGGCCATCCTATAATCTAAGCTTGATGCCCTCAATCTCACACAAATTATCAATGAACCTACCAGGTACAACTCCAAATTCGAAAACACGGGCACCCTCATAGATATCATCCTAACTAACTCGCCCTCCAAATACACCTCTGCTGTTTTCAATCAAGATCTCAGCGATCGCTGCCTCATTGCCTGCATCCGTAATGGGTCTGCGACCAAACGACCACCCCTCATCGCTGTCAAACGCTCCCTAAAACACTTCTGCGAGCAGGCCTTTCTAATTGACCTGGCCGGGGTATCATGGAATGACATTGACCTCATCCCGTCAGTAGATGATGCCTGGCTATTCTTTAAAAGTGCCTTCCTCACCATCTTAAAGAAGCATGCCCCATAAAAAAAAAATAGAACTAGGAATAGATATAGTCCTTGGTTCACTCCAGACCTGTCTGCCCTTGACCAGCACAAAACATCCTGTGTTGTTCTGCATTAGCATCGAATAGCCCCCGTGATATGCAACTTTTCAGGGAAGTTAGGAATAAATATACACAGGCAGTTAGGAAAGCTAAGGCTATCTTTTTCAAACAGAAATTTGCATCCTGTAGTACTAACTCAAAAAAGTTCTGGGACACTGTAAAGTCCATGGAGAATAAGAGCACCTCCTCCCAGCTGCCAACTGCTCTGAGGCTAGGAAACACTGTCACCACCGATAAATCCACTATAATTGAGAATTTCAATAAGCATTTCTCTACGGCTGGCCATGCTTTCCACCTGGCTACCCCTACCCCGGTCAACTGCCCGGCACCCTCCACAGCAACCCGCCAAAGCCCCCACCATTTCTCCTTCACCCAAATCCAGATAGCTGATGTTCTGAAAGAGCTGCAAAATCTGGACCCCGACAAATCAACCGGGCTAGACAATCTGTACCCCCTCTTTCTAAAATTATCTGCCGAAATTGTTGCAACCCCTATTACTAGCCTGTTCAACCTCTCTTTCGTATCGTCTGAGATTCCCAAAGGTTGGAAAGCTGCCGCGGTCATCCCCCTCTTGAAAAGGGGGTGACACTCTAGACCCAAACTGCTACAGACCTACAGTATATCTATCCTACCCTGACTTTCTAAGCTCTTCGAAAGCCAAGTTAACAAACAGATTACCGACCATTTCGAATCCCACCGTACCTTCTCCGCTATGCAATCTGGTTTCAGAGCTGGTCATGGGTGCACCTCAGCCACGCTCAAGGTCCTAAACAACATCATAACCGCCATCGATAAGAGACATTACTGCGCAGCCATATTCATCGACCTGGCCAAGGCTTTCGACTCTGTCAATCACCACATTCTTATTGGCAGACTCGACAGCCTTGGTTTCTCAAATGATTGCCTCGCCTGGTTTACCAACTACTTCTCTGTTAGAGTTCATTGTGTCAAATCGGAGGGCCTGTTGTCCGGACCTCTGGCAGTCTCTATGGGGGTGCCACAGGGTTCAATCCTCGGGCCGACTCTCTTCTCCGTATACATCAATGATGTTGCTCTTGCTGCTGGTGATTCTCTGATACACCTCTACACAGACGACACCATTCTGTATACTTCTGGCCCCTCTTTGGACACTGTGTTAACTAACCTCCAGACGAGCTTCAATGCCATACAACTCTCCTTCCGTGGCCTCCAACTGCTCTTAAACGCAAGTAAAACTAAATGCATGCTATTCAACCGATCACTGCCTGCACCTGCTCGCCCGTCCAGCATCACTACTCTGGACGGCTCTGACTTAGAATACGTGGACAACTACAAATACCTAGGTTTCTGGTTAGACTGTAAACTCTCCTTCCAGACTCACATTAAGCATCTCCAATCCAAAATTAAATCTAGAATCGGCTTCCTATATCGCAACAAAGCATCCTCGACTTCGGTGATGTCATCTATAAAATAACCTCCAACACTCTACTCAACAAACTGGATGCAGTCTATCACAGTGCCATCCGTTTTGTCACCAAAGCCCCATACACTACCCACCATTGTGACCTGTATGCTCTCGTTGGTTGGCCCTCGCTTCATACTTGGCGCCAAACCCACTGGCCACAGGTTATCTACAAGTCTCTGCTAGGTAAAGCCCCGCCTTATCTCAGCTGACTGGTCACCATAGCAGCACCCACTCGTAGCACGCGGTCCAGCAGGTATACCTCACTGGTCACCCCCAAAGCCAATTCCTCCTTTGGTCGTCTTTCCTTCCAGTTCTCTGCTGCCAATGACTGGAACGAACTGCATAAATCTCTGAAGCTGGAAACACTTATCTCCCTCACTAGATTTAAGCACCAGCTGTCAGAGCAGCTCACAGATTACTGCACCTGTACATAGCCCATCTATAATTTAGCCCAAACAACTACCTCTTCCCCAACTGTATTTATTTAATTTGCTCCTTTTTTTGCCTTATCTCACCTCATTTGCTCACATTGTATATAGACTTATTTTTCTACTGTATTATTGACTGTATGTTTTCTTTATTCCATGTGTAACTCTGTGTTGTTGTATGTGTCGAATTGCTATGCTTTATCTTGGCCAGGTCGCAGTTGCAAATGAGAACTTGTTCTCAACTAGCCTACCTGGTTAAATAAAGGTGAAATAAATGTTTAAAAAATCTAACTAAGTCCAGAGCCACTCACTGACAAAACACCTCCATGTCTACAAATAGCATACCAAGTATCTGTCATGTAGAGTATGTGATTAGTTAGCTGTCATATATAATATAATTCAAACATGACCTCTGTGCTCACGTCCTGTGTATGAATAACACATTTTTTCTCTGACTTAGACATCCTTCAATCATGCTGTATGTCTATGTGGATTTCATATTTTTTATTTGTTTTTTTTCATATTATCGCCATATTATCAAGTGGCCCACACACACACACACACACACACACACACACACACACACACACACACACACACACACACACACCTCCAACAGTGTCTGTCATTATTCAGATTTCCACTCCAGCAGGGGCTCCTGGATAACGAGGGGGAAATGAGAGCGCTGATGTCACGGGCGATAACGATACGTTCACACACATCACCAACAGCGCTAGCAGCACAGACTCATTTACCGCAGGAGATGACAGCAAGCACAGTGACTGGCCGCCGGGGAAATGTGCCTGAATGGAGCACAAATAGGATTACATTTTACAGGACACTGATGGCGAAAACACTTTGCATACAGGGCCATGGACAAAGCTAGCCCAACCATGAGGGAGGGAGTGACAGAACTTAATGGAGTTGTTCCTTGCCACTGTGCTTCTGCTTGCTTGCCCTTTTGGGTTCTAGGCCGGGTTACTGTAAAGACCTTTGTGACAAATGTTGTTGTAAAAAGGGCCATAAAGGCAAAACACAAATTGGATGCTGGGTGTTTACTGTTGGCATCAGTGGATATCAATTAAATTATTCTCAATCAATTTCTGCTGCATGCAACTACTGATTAATCCATATTCATGGTGAATTAGCAATAGTAGAACCTTGGTATATAAACCTCATTATAAACTGGGTGGTTCAAGCCCTGAATGATGATTGACTAAATGCTGTGGTATATCAGACCATATACCATGGGTATGAAAAAAACATTTGTATTTACTGGTCTAATTATGTTGGTAACCAGTTTATAATAGCAATAAGACAACTTGAGGGTTTGTGGTACTGTATATGGTCAATATACCATGGCTAAGGGCTGTATCCAGGTACTCCGCGTTGCGTTGTGCTCTTAGCCATGGTATATTGGCCATATACCACATCTCCTCGGGCCTTATTGCTTAAATATGCCATTATATAAAAAATTGTTGAACAGATGGATTTGCTGAGGAGGGAAAGCTTTTTCCAAGAAGTAGGCCTATTATCACTGCAATTGTTTACTCTTAATGTCATATGGGACATTACATAATTGTTTTACTTAAATCTAATCTCCTTGAAACTCCCTAATCTGCCAAACAGCTTGAGCTGGGACAATGTGTATAGTTAAAGTGATTCCATCACTGCGGTGACAGGCTGGACAGAGATGAGCATTGCAAAATTGCTACCTCGACACTTCTTGTCTCAGATTTCAATCGCTAACTAAACATGGGCAGGTATGATTTATGGATGCTTGATGCCCTCAGTGAGACTCTCTCCTTCTGCATACTTACCACTCAGATACAGTATTTGGGTAAATTCCACATGTTTATTACAGTTGAAGTCAGAAGTTTACATACACTTAGGTTGGAGTCATTAAAACTCGTTTTTCAACCACTCCACACATTTCTTGTTAACAATAGTTTTGGCAAGTCGGTTAGGAAATCTACTTTGTGCATGGCACAAGTAATTTTTCCAACAATTGTTTACAGACAGATTATTTCACTTATAATTCACTCTATCACAATTCCAGTGGGTCAGAAGTTTACATACACTAAGTTGACTGTGCCTTTAAACAGCTTGGAAAATTCCAGAAAATTATGTCATGGCTTTAGAAGCTTCTGATAGGCTAATTGACATAATTTGAGTCAATTGGAGGTGTACCTGTGGATGTACTTCAAGGCCTACCTTCAAACTCAGTGCTTCTTTGCTTAAAATCATGGGAAAATCGAAAGAAATTGCAGACCTCCACAAGTCTGGTTMATCCTTGGGAGCAATTTCCAAACGTCTGAAGGTACCACGTTCATCTGTACAAACAATAGTACGCAAGTATAAACACCATAGGACAACGCAGACGTCATACCGCTCAGGATGGAGACACGTTCTGTCTCCTAGAAATGAACGTACTTTGGTGCGAAAAGTGCAAATCAATCCCAGAACAACAGCAAAGGACCTTGTGAAGATGCTGGAGGAAACAGGTACAAAAGTATCTATATCCACAGTAAAACGAGTCCTATATCGACATAACCTGAAAGGTCGCTCAGCAGGGAAGTAGCCACTGCTCCAAAACCGCCATAAAAAAAGCCAGACTACGGTTTGCAACTGCACATGGGGACAAAGATCGTACTTTTTGGAGAAATGTCCTCTGGTCTGATGAAGCAAAAATAGAACTGTTTGGCCAGAATGACCATCGTTATGTGTGGAGGAAAAAGGGAGAGGCTTGCAAGCCGAAGAACACCATCCCAACCGTGAAGCACGGGGGTGGCAGCATCATGTTGTGGGGGTGCTTTGCTGCAGGAGGGACTGGTGCACTTCACAAAATAGATGGCATCACGAGGTAGGAAAATTATGTGGGTATATTGAAGCAACATCTCAAGACATCAGTCAGGAAGTTAAACTTTGGTCGCAAATGAGTCTTCCAAATGGACAATGACCCCAAGCATACTTCCAAAGTTGTGGCAAAATGGCTTAAGGACAATAAAGTCAAGGTATTGGAGCTGTCTCTTATACACATCTAGATGTGTATAAGAGACAGCCGTTACACCCGCTCTGTCAGGAGGAATGGGCCAAAATTCACCCAACTTATTGTGGGAAGCTTGTGGAAGGCTACCCGAAACGTTTGAACCCAAGTTAAACAATTTAAAGGCAATGCTACCAAATACTAATTGAATGTATGTAAACTTCTGACCCACTGGGAATGTGATGAAATAAATAAAAGCTTAAATAAATAATTCTCTCTGCTATTATTCTGACATTTCACATTCTTAAAATAAAGTGGTGATCCTAACTGACCTAAAACAGGGAATTTTTACCTGGATTAAATGTCAGGAATTGTGAAAAACTGAGTTTAAATGTATTTGGCTAAGGTGTATGTAAACGTCCGACTTCAACTGTATGTGCATTAAATTAAATTACCTAATTTTCTCTACTGTTCATATTCTAGTTGCTACATTACGCATTCAGTCTTTGGTTGCTTGCTTACTCCTGGTAGAATAACCAATGATAGGCTCACTGGGCTGTGCTGGAGTTAGCGAGGAGATTTTTTCCACATAATCTGATCCCTTTCATCCATCTCTATTTTTTTTTATTCCAGGGTCCCAACTTTGTTTCTTTGTATATTTAATTCAACAGTGTAAGTGACACAGTCATTAATTCCGGAGTAACCCTGCTCTCGTCTCCTGTGTAATATGACAGGCTGATGAAGGAGACATGTTTGCATGTCTATTTCCTGGAAGGGAAAGAGGCAGACACAGACAGGGACCCTTTGCCTGCATCTGCTGAGAGCCACACTCTGACCCTAAGCATAATAACTCAGCCAGGGACAAACTCCCACGAATCACCAGCCGCGGAGGCCTAGGAGCGGAGCAACGTCTTCACGCTCACCCTTGATCATATCCGAGGCCTTGGGAGGAAGCTGAGTTACTGTACCACCTACAAAACCAATCACAATCTAGCCTCAGGATCCCCCCTCTTTTTGTTCCTCTCTCTCTCTTGCTCTCTCACACGCAAGCACACACACACATGAACAGACGCACACGCACACAGACACACACGCACACACACACAGACAGACAGACACACACGCACACGCACACACACACACACTACCAGCCCTTGAACCCAGAAGTCACAGAGATCCAGCACACTGCTGTATTGTATTCAGAGAGTCTCCATTGGTTTGAATAATTTCCTGTTGTAGGTCAATAGTAGGAGAGTCATTACAGAGATATCAGGTATATCATGCTGATATGAGGAAGTACAGTCTCTTACGGAACACACATGCTTGAAGGGTACATAAAGGGTACATAAACTACCTTCATGCTATGTTTCCACTAGGGTTCATCTCAAACTGTTCTAAGGATGGCTGCACTCTTAGTCTGAATCCCATTGCAACTGAGATATTGTGTTGAGCAAAAAGAAGTGGGCAGGTTGCTGGTAAGAAAAAATTATCAATTTTAGAAAGTGATAGCTGTAGTGTCAGTGTCCAAGAAAATATTTGTATGAAACTTTTCATTTATTTTTCATTTCAAGTAATTGACAGAGGGAATATGGAAACAAAACTAATGTTGGTGTGATTCAGCGGTACTGTTCCTCTCCTGAGAGAGCTTGGTATCCATAACTGTTTTTTCAGATAGAGTCACACAGCCATTGGGGTTACACAGAGTTCAACTACAACAACCCTCTTCCCAGCCACTTGTGTATCTCACATGATGAGTTACACATAATATCTCATAGCATTTCAAAGTCTACAGCCAGCATCTTTACAAACACTCTATCCAAACCAGACTAAACACACGTGTGAGTATGTGTCACATAAGGCTGCCAAGTAAATTAGCCTACACTGTGGACCGGATCTGGGAACTTGGCTGACAAGTGGCTTTACAATTTCAATAGGATTTACAGTGAGCCTGGTCCCAGATATGTTTGTGCCATCTTGCCAACTCCTATGGTTATTGTCATGCCAGACAACGACCAGAGGAGTTAGCTATACAGCACTAACAGATCTGGGCCTACCTGCTGTAAATCCAGAGTGATAGTGATGTAATGGTAGTCCATGCCGTTCTTAATGCTGGGGCTCTGCCATCATCTGTTAGTCCCATCGATGGCATATTCAATCGGGTGGTGCTCTAGGAATAACAATGAGATGAAACAAAGCATTATAATTAAGGAGACAGTGTTTGAAGATAGCAGCAATGAGTTAGCGTGTGACTTGTCACTTAAGAGCTGCTGGATATCAGATGATTGAACACTCTCAATCATAGGCTACTTATTTCTGACATTTCAGTGCTAGTTAGAAACCATGGAAACTGTAAGGAGCCTGCTAATGAAGAAACGTTGCTTATGGAGCATTAAATGATTAAAGTTGCCCTCTTGATTACACAGTTTAATAGTTTTTCTACCATTTATGAGAGAAATCATTCATTCAAAGCATTTCCAATTGATTCACAATAAGGAGTACGAATCTGCTTATAACATGGTCATGTTCAGGCCTATTCTTACATGGCTAATTATTCACCAGGCATGCAGTTGTAAGATGTGGATGAGGAAAATATGGACTCAAACATTGTCTCTCCCTAATGGCGTAATAATATGGTGGGAATGTATAGTATTTCATATCAGGAGTGCCCACAATGACAAGCTAAATGTAAATTAACAAAAATGCCCTTTCAGTCAGACCTGAAATTACCAGAAAAATGAAAGTCTCATTATGGAACGATGAGACAAAATAAATGATGACGAGTCCATTTCTTCTCTTTTCTTCCAGACAGGAGGTCCTCTTCGCCGATAATTATTGTCTAAAAGCATTTACAGAGCAATGACCTTTCGGAGAGACTTGTATAATTACTGAACAAGGTCTGTATGTCTGTCTGGCCCGTCAGTCTCTCTGATATCTGTGCTGCCTGCTCCCTGGACTCTAGCCTACACTGCTTAGTTGGTTCATGGAGGCCTGAGATGCGTCCCGAATGGCACCTCATTCCCTACACAGTGCTCTGCATTTGACCAGAACCCTATGGGTCCTGTTCAAAAGTAGTGCACTATGAAAGGAATAGGGAGCTATTTGGGACACAGACAAACCCTATTTGGATGTACAGTTGAAGTCGGAAGTGTACATACACCTTAGCCAAATACATTTAAACTCAGTTTTTCACAATTCCTGACATTTAATCCAAATAAAAATTCCCTGTTTTAGGTCAGTTAGGATCACCACTTTATTTTAAGAATGTGAAATGTCAGAATAATAGTAGAGAGAATGATCTATTTAAGTTTTTATTTCTTTCATCACATTCCCAGTGGGTTTACATGCACTCAATTAGTATTTGGTAGCATTGCCTTTCAATTGTTTAACTTGGGTCAAATGTTTCAGGTAGCCTTCCACAAGCTTCCCACAATAAGTTGGGTGAATTTAGTCCCATTCCTCCTGACAGAGCTGGTGTAACTGAGTCAGGTTTGTAGGCCTCCTTGCTCACACATGCTTTTTTAGTTCTGCCCACAAATTTTCTATAGGATTGAGGTCAGGGCTTTGTGATGACCACTCCAATACCTTGACTTTGTTGTCCTTAAGCCATTTTGCCACAACTTTGGAAGTATGCTTGGGGTCATTGTCCATTTGGAATACCCATTTGCGACCAAGCTTAAACTTCCTGACTGATGTCTTGAGATGTTGCTTCAATATATCCACATAATTTTCCTACCTCATGATGCCATCTATTTTGTGAAGTGCACCAGTCCCTCCTGCAGCAAAGCACCCCCACAACATGATGCTGCCACACCCGTGCTTCACAGTTGGGATGATGTTCTTCGGCTTGCAAGCCTTCCTCTTTTTCCTCGATACATAACGATGGTCATTTTGGCCAAACAGTTATATTTTTGTTTCATCAGACCAGAGGACATTTCTCCAAAAAGTACGATCTTTGTCCCCATGTGCAGTTGCAAACCGTAGTCTGGCTTTTTTTTATGGCGGTTTTGGAACAGCGGCTTCTTCCTTGCTGAGCGGACTTTCAGGTTATGTCAATAGGACTCGTTTTACTATGGATATAGATACTTTTGTACCTGTTTCCTCCAGCATCTTCACAAGGTCCTTTGCTGTTGTTCTGGGATTGATTTGCACTTTTCCCATCAAAGTACATTCATCTCTAGGAGACAGAACGCGTCTCCATCCTGAGCGGTATGACGGCTGCGTCGTCCCATGGTGTTTATACTTGCGTACTATTGTTTGTACAGATGAACGTGGTACCTTCAGACTTTTGGAAATTGCTTGTGAACCAGACTTGTGGAGGTCTACAAWTTTTTTTCTGAGGTCTTGGCTGATTTCTTTCGATTTTCCCATGATGTCAAGCAAAGAGGCACTGAGTTTGAAGGTAGGCCTTGAAATACATCCACAGGTACACCTCCAATTGACTCAAATTATGTCAATTAGCCTATCAGAAGCTTCTAAAGCCATGACATAATTTTCTGGAATTTTCCAAGCTGTTTAAAGGCACAGTCAACTTAGTGTATGTAAACTTCTGACCCACTGGAATTGTGATACAGTGAATTATAAGTGAAATAATCTGTCCAAATTGTTGGAAAAATGACTTGTGTCATGCACAAAGTAGATGTCTTAACTGACTTGCCAAAACTATAGTTTGTTCACAAGAAATGTGTGGAGTGGTTGAAAAACGAGTTTTAATGACTCCAATATAAGTGTATGTAAACTTCCGACTTCAACTGTATTGAGGATACTTGTTTCCTGAAAAAAATGTATTATATTTTAGGATATATTTACAAAGTTTATCTGCACCAGTTCATCTGACTGAATTTCTCTATCAGATAGTAATTACAACTCACAGCCTAAGGCAAAAGGGGCTGTGAGAAGATGAAGCATGGCTCCTCTCTGTGTACACACAGCACACTGTTGTGATTTACACAGTAAGATGTGTCCTCAGTTAGATAGTGAGATATGCTCACCAACGCAGGCTGTGCTTACAGAACCACAAGTCAGAGCTCTTCAAAAGTCCCTCCTCAGCAATCTCAGGCCACTTATATTTCATAGGCTGAGCCCATTGATTTTGTAATAGATAAATGATGATTGCAGTGATGCGCTTTGATGAGGGCAATGTGCAAATTGATTCTCTAAATCTTTGCTGAATGTGGTGGTACACAGTATTCCACACTCCTAATCCTACTGTACAGTATGAATAATGCTGATACAGTACAAAGTGGAGTTGTACTGTATGCAGTAGGTACAGTATAATAGTGATAGTTACCAAATGGTCTCTCGCTGTTGTTTTTGCAGATGAGGCACTGGGTGTTCCTGACTTGCTGTCCGGGGACGTGCTCCACTAGTTTGCAGTACATCTCTGGTCCTGTCTCTCTACAGGTGGCGTTGTTGCGGATCTCCACCATTGGAGGCCAGGTTCAGTACAGCTGGGAACAGACCTGAGGGAAGAGGTTTGGGAAACAAAATCTACTTAATAATATTACACTATACATACAGTAGCTATTTCTAACTGTAACATTGACAATTCAATACTATCAGAGCCATATTGTAAATCTAGCTGTTATATAGACAATACAAGGCTATCTGACCAATTGTATAAAAATGTTGTGGCTTCCTTCACTACCGTTGTTGTAGTCCTATGGTGAATAGGCACCAGTGGGTTAGTGCTATCCAGAATCCTTGGGACATCCATACCACAAACCCTAAACTTAACCCTTACCCTAACCTTAACCTTAACCCTTACCTAACCTTAACATTAAGCATTTAAATTTCCACGTCAAATGGGGAGTTGTATGAGTTGGACGTCCCAAAGATACCGGACAGCAAGGACCCAGGCCAGTGTGACAGGTCTGACTCAGAGTTCACCGAGAGGAAAATGAGACTCAGCCGGTATGAGAATACATAGTAGAGCCACGGTCCATCAGGTTTATACCCACAGTCTCCCCTAGCTCATAGTACTGTAGAGGGAGGGAGGGAGGGACAGCATCCTTCATACATACAGAACTGTTGATGTCAAGCATTGGCAGAAATACGACCCCAACGGTAGAGATTTCCAATCTGGCAATGGTAGGAATAGCTGAGACATCATGTCACAATCAAGGCCGGTGTTTGACGCATCTCTGCCACTCCATAAAAAAAAGACATAAACCGCCACAACGGTTTCAGCTTTCAAATTAAATACAGTATGGGGCCGTTAGTTCAGAGGAGTTTCAATGGGAGCGTAGATGAAAAATATCCACGGGGGAGTGGATAAAAGGGAGCCGTGCTTGGTTCTGAGAGAGCGAGAGCGAGAGCGAGAGAGAGAGATTCATGTTGTCCCCTGTTCTGTTATGCATCTGTATGGAAAGTGAACATTGACTGAGTCTATATCAAAGACTGGGCCCATTGCTCCAAAATGGCTCCCAGCTGTTCCTCCAGATGTCCAGGCCAAATGAACTGTGAAGAACATCTGAAATCCAAGTCAAGCTGCAAAAAATAAAGTTTTACGGATGCCTATGAGGAACTCCATGGCGCGAATAACGTTGACATTCACCGACCGATGAAGGTCTAGGTCTAATAACACTGGCCAGATTATAAAGTAGTATGGTACCGTACAACCTCAAAAAAATACACCGTATCCCATGACTTCTTGAACTGGAAGCAATATCTGGTTAAAGTCCGTCCGCATCTTTATACTGTGAGTTTTCTCCTCACTCACCAAGCCAATAACCCAGTCTGTTTAATAAACAGTGTCTAGCTCCATTTGCAGAACCACATTCAACACAGCAGGGACTATTAGCTGGTAATTAGAGCTGAGCGGTTGTCTAAAAGCATAGGAGTGAATATCAGTAAAGAAGCAAGGCATTTGACTAGGATTAAAGAGACATGAACTCATTGCTTTTATGAGGCTGATACTTACATGGGGACCTTAGAAGATACAACAGAGCTCTGAATATGGAAGGTTAATACAGAAAGACTCCCATACATTCTATTTTTTTTTTTTTTTTTTGCTCTGTACTGGGGTCAAGATTTCAAATTCTCATCAGAGGCACAGAGGGAGGAACAATCAAGGAATAAGAAAGTACTATCATCAGCTATTATCATACTTTACATTATTACTGGATAATGACCCCAAAATGAGTGTTACGAAAATGTCTATGTAAGGCTAAGTACCTCATACGGGTATCGCACTGGCCTTTTTAACTGACACAAGGTGTGTTTGAGGCATAAATGTTCAGACAGTTGTGTCCCAAATACAGATGTTGGATCTCAATTTGATCACTCTTTTGTTGCTGAAAATGTTCTTGCAAACTTGTAGTATATTTGAGTTTTAAAAAGGCTTCTTAAGATTGTAATTTACATTTAGAAATTTCAGACTGGGTTTCCTTAACAAAAAATTGATCAACCCCTACAAAAATGTCCATTAATTATAATCCACATAATAATTCACATTTCCTGTTGCTGCAGGAATATCTTCCTGCTGTAGCAAACTATCTCAAATTAAGATCCTACGTCTGTACTGCTTCTCTATTTATTTCTAATATTGCTAAGCCAAACAGGCTGTGTGTACTACAAGGATATCTGCTGCTGCTATTGTATACACATATTTTATTGAATAAGGAGGGGGGGGTGTTTTGACTGTGGGCCTGTGTTTGGTATGGGAAGTATGGATGGCAAGGCTGGGTTCATTCTTTCTATCTGTGCTTTCTCCAGCCTCCAATCAATACTACTGTGGATGCCGCTCCTATTCATATTATGCGTCTGATGATTGTTCATTCAAGTTGATAAAACTAATTCATGCAAACTCCTCAGCCAGGGTTGTCTGCAGTCATGTCCCAGATTCTTAGAAAGAGATGGATCTTTCTCTCCTATCAGCTAACAGTTTTCCCAGTGTGGTTCCTTTCCCTGCATTCAAAATGAATGTCTGTCTGGCCTACATGTTCAGAACTCTGACAGCCCCAATGTCAAAAATAAACAAGCATACAGCACTATCGGTGTATTTGAAAGATCCCAGTTTGTTATGAAACATCTGCTTCACATTTAGAATACTCATTTGATATATGCAACATTACTTGCTTATAATGCCTCATAAACATAGTTAATGTCATCTAGTCATTTCATCCAGTATACAAGAAAAATACACAGTATATAACAACATATAAGCTTAGGCCTATAGGCTACTTCGGGTCTCCTGCTCTCCAAGATAGTGAGTAGTTGAAACTCATGGAACAGTAATGAAGGCCCTGCTCTGACATATGCCAGCAGACAGTTTAGTTTTCCTTGAGATCCGTGTTCACATTAGAGACTTTAATCCTGATGCTTAATGTGTCTGGCAAAAAAATAGACAGTGTGCATCTTAAAGAGGTCACGCAGCAGCCCATTGAATGATACAGCAACATTTATTTTTCATCTTGCCTGTATTCATCATCATGGCAGGGTGCACCTTTAGACGCTACATTATATCTGCTCAATGCCAAAGCCCAGTGTCGTGGCACTCAATCACTCCTCTAGGTGGGTCACTTGTCCAGCCCTGCAACAGCTAGTCTCAAACGTGTGTGTGTGTGTGTGTGTGTGTGTGTGTGTGTGTGTGGTGTGTGTGTGTGTTGTGTGTGTGTGTGGTGTGTTGTGTGTGTGTGTGTGTGTGTGTGTGTGTGTGTGTGTGTGTGTGTGTTGTGTGTGTGTGTGTGTGTGTGTGTGTTGTGTGTGTGTGTGTGTGTGTGTGTGTGTGTACTCTCCAACACGCATCAGTCCCACATTGCACGCATACTGCAGGAGATCGATACAGGCCTGACACCAGGACAGCATCACCACGACAGCCCCAAAGATGGATACATATTCTCAAATAGGAATCCAACTAAAACAGCCATCCATAACATGAAATACAAATTTGAGCATGAATGGTGATGGCTTGCAAAGCCCACTGTGACATATGGATTAATGCAACTAAAAGTGCCTACCGGTAAGTAACCTTGTTTTTTTGTTGAAACTATTGTTAAAAAAAACATTCCATTAGCTATTGTTTATCCCTTTCTTCTTTTTTAAGGGCTGGAAGTGTATTCACGCCCCACATGCGGTGATGAGGGATTGAGAACCACCAGACAATTATGGAACAGTTAAGACCTCTGTAATGCAATCTTAAGAGGGAGAAGAGGGGGTTAGAGCCCCCACCACTGACTAGCAGGCTTTAATGAAACAACATGCCGTTTCCCTAGTAACTACATCTGTGGACATGCACTAAGAAATGAATGACTTCCTTAATAGAGGATAATGATACTTGTAATTTGCAATTTTTTTCATTTTAGCAATCAGTAATTCATTAGCGTCTTAAAAAGCTGGGTTCAGACAGAGACGTCAAGAGTGGGAGAGAAAATATGAGGCGGACAGTCAGACAGACAGGAAGCCTGACAGAGCATGATGTTATACTGTAGAAGCCACTTCCACATGTCCTGAAGTGTTCTAGGATTACACTGAAAACACAGATCCTGTCTGTTCCTAGACTATCAACGAGCAGAAAACACATTGTATTCTTCTTCATCATCATCATCATCTAAATTATCATTATTTCAACATAGAGTATCTGTAATAGCCAAAATAAATTCAGTTCACAAGACATTCTATGATCTGAATTGCTGTTTGATTCTAAAAATGAATTTTTTTAATTTATTTTTTTAAAGACAACATGAATCCAACATGGTATCAATGAAGGTGAGCTGCCTGAACCGTGAGTGACATCTGAGGGCCTTTCAAATGCCTGCTGCACTTCAAGAAGAAAATCCACTCATGGTGCCTTCAATCAATGTTTGATTCACTGCCTTGAACAATTCACTGTCACCGGATCTAAGATTCATCATAGTCAAAGTTGCATCATAACACAACATAAACATCAATCACCGGCCAGTCAAATAAACCCACTCATCTTCTAGGAATACAAATAGGAAAGGACAGAGCACTCAGAGATGTCTTTATTGAACAGGTATTTAACTGTTTTAGAATCATTTCTCTCTCTCTAAATGGAGTCATTGTAATCATGAGCATAGCAGAATGTTGTTGTGTTTGCAGATGTAGGATTTTAATTTGATCACCCTGTTGCAGGAGAACTTTGCTGAAAGTTTGTTATTCTTAAGTTTGTTATTTGCACTTTGAAATGTCAGACTTGATTTTTCCTTACAACCTCTACAAAAATGTAAATGAATTACAATCCACATTTCCTGTTGCTGCAAACTGGCTCAATTTAAGATACTGCATCTATAACCACTCATTAGCTACATTCCTTTACAGGTGTTGTGTAGGTGGGACTGGTTAGAGCATTTTTTCACAAAATGTCCTCATCCTCAGATAGAACAAACTGACCATATTTAAAAAGTTTAATTGTCATATCTTTATGCAGGCAAACATGTGTTGTCTAGCAACATTTTCAAGTTCACATCAGACCATAAATTGATCATTACTACTTATTTCAAATAAAACAAATGTTGTATGGAAGTGTGAGTGTTTATGTCCATGATACATATAGACCCAGACCAAATGTTTTGCTGATGAGGTTCACAAGCTAACCTCAGACTTATAAACAGGAAAGCAACTGGTTTAGACCTTAATCTAGGAGAAAACATGCAGTCCAAGCAGGTCAAGACTGTTCATGAGACTGCAAAAGACCCTCAGGGCAGACAAATGGACAACACACACACACACACATCCATAGCACTTGTGCACTCGCTCACACATGCAAGCACACACAAACATCTCAGTATGATCCCAATGTACAGTGTTGGAGAGGGTACAACTGGGAAGCTCCATTTGAGTTGTTTCAGTGGGTTCTCGTGGTCATTACTTTTAATCCGCTCTTTCGCTAACTGAAACATCATTCTCTTAAATTACACACTGTCATTTTATTTCATTTGATATCAAATAAAGAGGAGCAGTCAACCTGTAACACTGCCGTCATTTGTCAATATGATAAGTCATTTCACTTGACATTGACGGAAGCACAGAGTAATTTCTGTTAAATTGGCACTGCTCAAATACCATGAGAAAAAAACATTCAAGTTATTCAGCGAAATCTAGAGTGTGCTCAGAGCTGAAAAATCACGATTTCCTTTAAATCAAACCATACCAAAAAATCACAAAGGATTTGTCGGACCCAAGTCCACACCACACAGCTAAATATATCTATTTGAAATTCATGCCATTTCAAAGATTTTAATATGGATCTTAAGACAGAGCTAGAGCATATTTGAGCTCTCAAATGCTGAAATGCTCCCCCTCCTACGGACCTGAAACAAAATATCAAGATCCTGATGGAAGATTAAGACTAGTCTTATAACACAGTCTTATTTTATACACAGTGACAGGCATTTTTTACAAATCAAATCCTCTTGAATTAGATAAAAACAGAGATTTCAAGGAAACAGCTGATAAATCAGTGCAACAAAATGATTTGATATGAGCTCATAACGGTGCCGATGTGACGTTCCACCAACTGTGATTCTATTGCAACTGCCTACATCACTGACAGAGAGAACTCTCTCCAGACTCCCATGCTACATCAAATCCCTCTTATGTATCAGAACATAAATCAAATCAAATCAAATCAAATTTTATTAGTCACATACACATGGTTAGCAGATGTTAATGCGAGTGTAGCGAAATGCTTGTGCTTCTAGTTCCGACAATGCAGTAATAACCAACAAGTAATCTAACCTAACAATTCCACAACTACTACCTTATACACACACAAGTGTAAAGGGATATAAAGAATATGTACATAAAGATATATGAATGAGTGGTGGTACAGAACGGCATGGCAAGATGCAGTAGATGGTATAGAGTACGGTATATACATATGAGATGAGTACTGTAGGGTATGTAAACATAAAGTGGCATAGTTTAAAGTGGCTAGTGGTACATGTATTACATAAAGATGGCAAGATGCAGTAGATGATATAGAGTACAGTATATACATATGAGATGGGTAATGTAGGGTATGTAAACATTATATTAAGTGGCATTGTTTAAAGTGGCTAGTGGTACATTTTTACATAATTTCCATCAATTCCCATTTTTAATAACATACAAACACTATCTGTGACAATAGTTATTCTCTTAGACATCATGTCTGAAACTGATCCTGTCTGAAAAGTCATAAGCAAGGGCCCGGTGACAATCCAAACAACGCAGACATTTTCCCAGTCCCCCCTATTCCCGATCGCCCATCAAGACTGGGGCCCACTGGAATGTCCTGACAGATGTGTATTTTCCCAACAGCCCTGAGACAACACTACCCACAGTCCTTGTCAGTAACACCACAATCCTAAAATCCTCTGAATGCCTTATCTCCCTCACCCACTTATCTCCCTCACCCACTATTGGACAATACTAAAACAGGTAGGTCACCCACGTCCCTCCCTCCATCCGTCCTCTTGGTACCTTGCCCTAGCTGCTCCTCTCCTCTCCATCCCTGTCCCCTCCACAGTAAGTGGTCACTGTGATTCAGCATGGTGCGGCCCAGTCACCGGTAAATCTCCCGTGAAGCAGCCTGATGTGTCCGGCTGTATGATCCCCAGGGTGATTTAACATGGTAACCATCCCAGTTTCATTTGGACTGAAGCACTTCCTCATGACCAGCCCAGCCAAGGCCAAAACATGCCAATGCTCCTTACATGTTTATAAAAGGGGATAATTCTCCCTTTGCTGATTTACAATGTAACAAACACATAGATATGACCCAAACATCTTCATTCATTCCAATGGATGTTCGTTTTTTTGTTTTTTTATTCATTTCAAATGAGAGGGATCGTACTTACATACAAATGCTAATGGCATATGTTGTTATACATGAAAAATAACAAATAGGCACACGTTTTCAATCCCCAACCAAATTTCTACACTACAGTAGCCCTACATGCCAAATGAGAAAGATTGTGCAGAAATTCCTAGGCCACTCAACTGCTGCTCTGTTCTGGAGAGCTCGTTTCCCACTGCAGTTTGGTGCATTTTCCTGATGGAAATTAACAATATGCTGTAAACTGCAATAAAGTGCTGGTTTAACTGCAAGTGGAGATGCTGCGAGTCACAATTCACATATTTCATTTGACAGTTTTTTTGTAAATTTGGATTGGTTTCTGCCCATAAAATGTTTTAGTTCATAAAAGCGACCAGACAGCCTTTATGGCAAGTTCTTCTCATTAAATATTAGAATAGAACATCTCATCTCTCTAAATACCATTTAGTTTAAAGCGTTGAACACTGAAGTTAAATGACTGACTCCTAGCTACTTGACGGAATACCTAGGATAGGATAAAGTAATCCTCCTAACCCCCCCCTCCCCCTTAAAAGAGTTAGATGCACTATTGTAAAGTGGTTGTTCCACTGGATATCATAAGGTGAATGCACCAATTTGTAAGTCGCTCTGGATAAGAGCGTCTGCTAAATGACTTAAATGTAAATGTAAATGTATTGCTTCCAGAGCAGTGTGCATGGACCTGCAGCAGCTCGATGGCCCAGCCTTGTGCTCCGATTCTTTGAGGTGGAGGGTTCGGGCCCCTGGATGAAACACCTGCCAAAGTACACTTAAGTGAGGATGATCCCCACCCCACCTCCAGCTCTTTCCCAGTGAAAGTCCAGATGTCTAAACGGGAAACAGAATGTGTAGGAATATGCCTTCGCTCCTCGCCCCTGGTTAGGACATAGATAATAATGCCAAATTCCCAGACACATACATTATATATATATACACATACATCTCACACTCTCACACTCTCACAAAGTTAGGGTGGAAGAGGACATAGTTTTAGTTTCCTGGGGATTGGTCGGTGTGGTGTGCGCGATGGCTTCTCAGCCTAGCGTGGAGGAGACGCTGTCATTACGGCATGGATTCAGGTGTGTTCCTGAGAATGGAGTTAAGGTGGAGGAGGTTCTACTGGGTAGGCTCATTGCTAGTGGGATATTTGTAAGGGGTGTGTTGATGCCAAATGTGCCTCCGTGGTAGTCGCAAATGTGCCTCCGTTTATTGCGGATGATCAAATCAGGAAAGAGCTGAGTCGTTTTGATAAGTTTGCTAGCGGTTTTCGTGTACTGTCGGCAGGTTCAGGCAGATGCCTTTAAACATGTTGTTTCGTTCAGGAGGCAAGTGTTCAAGTTTCTGAATAACAATGAGCAACACCTAAATGTGCATTTTAAAGTGATACATGGTTAGGGGCTCTAAGCAGGTTTTATCAGCACATATAGTCTACTGTGTTTTGAGTGTGGGGATTTGAGGCATAAGAGCTTTGCGTGCCCACATAAAGGCTGTAGACAAGGTGAGGGTACAAGCGCCAGTGGGGGAAATTGAGGTCAACGTGCAGGGGGCAATGAGACGCAGGCAGCAGAGGCTGGGCCTAGTCATGTCAGGGAGGGTGGTGTAGATGAGGCTGGGCCTAGTCAGGCTAGAGATGGTGGAGTTGCTAAGGCTGGGCCTAGTCAGGCTAGAGATGGTGGTGTAGATGAGGCTGGGCCTTGTCAGGTTATGGATGGTGGTGTAGATGAGGCTGGGCCTAGTCAGGTTATGCTAGTGGATGAGGAGAGTATAGTGGGGAAGTGTAAGAGACTAGGAGGGAGAAGGAGGGTGTCAAGCAGAAAAGGAAAAATGGGGAGAAGAAAGAAGTTGGGAGGGGATAGGCTGGTGTGGTCAAAGGCACCAAGGAACCTTTGCCTGGTGCTGGGGGGAGACCCTGACCAGAGAGGAAGGGCAGGTGGTCAGAATGGGAGATGGAGATGAGGAGGAGGAAAGTGAGGCTGAGGAAGAGGATGATGAGGAGGCCTTTTTTCAGACTCCTCCTCAATGTGTCCGGAGCTGACAGCCAGTCAAGAAAAGGGGTCAAAGTATACGTTGAGGGAACTGACAAGGTTCCTGAATGAGACCAAGGGGGAAAAAGTTAATCTTGAGGCTTTTTATTCTCCTCCGAGAAAGTTTGTAAGATCAGTACAACATGCAATGAAAAATGAGGGGCATGGTGTCCTCTCACCCAGGAAACGGTTTAGGTAAAGGTCTACCTTCAGACACCGTTTAGATGAATAGTTTCTTTCTGGCACTGGATCTTTTTGAGCTTTGCTATTGGTCTCTTTCTTTGTTGGCTTTTCTCCCACTTCTTATGGAGACTCTTCGGGTAGGATCGCTCAATATAAATGGTGCCAGAGATGCGGGAAAGAGGAGTGTGTTGGGTGAATATGTAAAGAAAAAAAAGTACAGGTGTTGTTTCTGCAGGAGACGCATAGTGATGTGGTGAATGAAGTTGATTGGGAGTTCTGGTGGAAAGAGGCAAGTGTGTTGAGCCATGGGACAAATTTTAGTGCAGGGGTGGCAGTCCTTTTTGTACCAGGTCTGTCTGTAAAAATGTGCTCCTCAAAGGAGGTGTGTAGGGGTAGGCTGCTTGTTGTGAAAGCAGAAATTAACAACATGGGTTTTGTCTTTAGATATGTGTATGCGCCTAATACACTTAGAGAGAGGGGTGTTCTATTTGGGTGTTTTAGACAGGAACTCTCACAGGTAGCGCCTGAGGAGACGCTGGTGGTCGGCGTGGACTGGATCTGTACAATGGATTTTACAAAAGACAGAAATGGGGAGGAGCCTCATTCAGGGTCAGTGGGAGTGTTAAGGGACATCAATAATCAGTCTGACCTAGTGGATGTTTGGAGAACTAGACATCCCAACACCAGACAGTATACATGGGTGAAGGTTTTTGGGACTAGGGTGAGTGCAGCCCGACTTGATCGGTTTTACATGTCCAGGAATCAGAGCAATAAGCTGTTGGGCGCTACCACTCTCCCAGTGGGGTTTTATATGTCCAGGAATCAGAGCAATAAGCTGTTGGGCGCTACCATTCTCCCAGTGGGGTTTTACATGTCCAGGAATCAGAGCAAATAGGCTGTTGGGCCGCTACCATTCTCCCAGTGGGGTTTTACATGTCCAGGAATCAGAGCAATAAGCTGTTGGGCGCTACCCATTCTCCCAGTGGGGTTTTTACCTGTCCAGGAATCAGAGCAATAGGCTGTTGGGCGCTACCATTCTCCCAGTGGGGTTTTACATGTCCAGGAATCAGAGCAATAGGCTGTTGGGTGCTACCATTCTCTCTGTGGGTTTTTCGGATCACCACATAATCATGGCTCGGCTGTCTATTTCACCAGGGCCTCGGCATGCATCCTATTGGAAGTTTAATGTAAAGCTCTTACAAGATGCCCATTTTTGCTCAGGTTTCCAGATTTTCTGGGAAAGGTGGAGGCAGCAAAGAGAGGAGTATGAGTCTGAGTCAATGGTGGGATGTGGGGAAAGTCCAAATTCGGCTTTACTGTCGACAGTATACAGCTCTCTCATCCTCAGAGGCAAGGAGAGTATTGGGGGAACTCAAGCGTAGTATTAGTGAGATGGAGGTGTCGGGTTAGGTTCCTTGTTCCTTGTCAATCATTGGCTTATTGGTGAAATCAGCAGTCAGACAATATCTCCTTTAAGTAAATCAATCAAACCTTTATTAATGCAATTGCAGACAGAAGTTAACAATGGAAACACAGCATGTACAGTTGAAGTTGGAAGTTTACATACACCTTAACAATCGTTCGAAAAATTACTTGTGTAATGCACAAAGTAGATGTCCTAACCGACTTGCCAAAATTATAGTTTGTTAACAAGAAATTTGTGGAATGGTTGAAAACGAGTTTTAATGACTCCAACGTAAGTGTATGTAAACATCCGACCTCAACTGTGTCTCAGAGTAAGCTCTCCGACCAAGCAAAGGGTGCAGCTGATTATATACCTGTGATCACTCCCTGGTGGTGATCACCTACGTCAATGTATATGTCCAATGAGTTGAGGTTACATTAATGCAGATACCTAGAACAGTAGCTTCTCTAAATTCTAAGTATCATCAGCATTTTCCACTGTCGCACGAGATCAAAGTGGCCAAGTGTTTACTTCTCAGCTCTTTACCTAGTTCCGGTCTGTCTCTCGCCCAGCCTGCAGGCATGTTCTTGCAACAGCTAGGGTGTAACCTAGACATACATATAGCAACATTATGATAGTGAGGCCTGCTATTATAAGGCCTGTAGCAAGCATATAAGTCTTAATCAATAATGGGGAGGGTCTTTGGGACCCTTCCCCTACAGGAGGTAGAGATGGTGGGGCAAGGTAATGTAGGGCTCCAGGCTAATTTAGCTGAATTACGTAGGGACCTGGGCAGTTTTTTCCAGGTTAAAGCAAAGGGAGCACTTGTAAGAGCTAGGTTCTCCATGCTCAAGGAGACGGACGCCCTCAGCTCTTTCTTCTTTGATTTGGAAAGACAGAGCGGTGAAACCAAGGGTATGCATTGTCTACAGCTGTCTGATGGGCGGGTGACCTCTGTGGTGGGGGAGATGCGGGAGTGGACTGTGGAGTTTTATACTGAGTTGTATAGGGCAGAAATGTGTGATCCTATGTGTGCTCAGGTCTTGTTTGCAGAACTCCCTAAGCTCTCTCTGGCACAGAGGGATGAAATGGACATTCCTCTGTTGTCCCATGAACTGGCTAAGGTCGTAACCCAGATGTCCCCTGGCCGTGCACCGGGGGTCGATAGACTCCCAGTGGAGTTTTACAAAAAAATTCAGGGGAATAATTGGACTTGACTTCTTTTGCGTGTTGCGTGAATGCGTCGGGGTAGGAGAGTTGCCGATGAGCTGCCGCCGGGCGGCTCTGACTCTCCTGCCCAAAAAGGGGACTTGTGTGAACTTAAGAACTGGAGGCCTGTGGAATTGCTCTGTGCGTACTACAAGATATTTGGCAAGGTCGTCATGTATGGTCAAGGTGGGAGGGGGGCTCAGTAGACCAGTCTGGGTGAGACGGGGCATTAGACAAGGATGCAGTTATATACACTAGCCATTGAGCCTTTTTTGGGCCTGCTACGCAAGAGACTGCAAGGAGAGTGCTGGACAGGCATGGGTGTGTTGACAGGCATAGCAGTGTCAGCGTATGCAGATTACGTTTTTGTGATGGTCAGGGATGGTCAGGATATGCAGGCACTAGAGACTAGTCTGAAGGTGTATGAGGGAGCTTCGTCAGCTAAGGTAAACTGGGGCAAGAGCAAAGCCCTGTTATGTGTGGCATGGGGGGATAGGGCCCCTCTGCTTCCAGGGGGATTGCTATGGGGTTGTGAAGGTCTTGAAATGTTGGGGGTGTACCTGGGCTGGGCTCGCAGACCTGCAACGCAAGCTGGTGGACTTTTTCAGGTCGAGCCATCACTGGCTGAGGGCGGCAGTGTTGTACATGACCGTCAACGAAGGAGGACAGGGCCTGGTGGAACTGGAGAGCAGGGTGGCTGCTTTCCGACTAAAGGCATTACAGAGACTGCTGTACAATACTGATGTCGGCTGGAGGGAACCAGCATGCGCGCTGCTGAGGAGAGCTGGTGGATTAGGGTTGGACCGGCAGCTGTTCCTCATGAAGCTGGAGAGGCTGAGTACAGCAGGTCTCTCAGACTTTTACTCTGCAGTGCTGAGGGCCTGGCAGCTGCTAAGGCCCACACAAGAAGGGGGTGTGGAGCCTGGGCTGTGGGAGGAGCCTATCTTCCACAACCCAGCCATCCTTTTGAGATCGGTTCAGTCGGCCACCCTGCAGAGGCAACTGATGGCAGCGGGTTTACTAAGGCTGGGTGATCTGCGACTGCTGGGCGAGGAGGGGTGGAAAACCCCAGAAGTCCTGCCACAACAAACAGGAATAATGTATCTTAGGCTGCTGGAAAGATTCCTGGAGGAGGTCCAGGAGTTACTATCTGAGCCAGTAAGGGGGGGTGTTTGAGCGGGTAAAGGGGGAGGGGCCACCAATGTTTCCACCACTGCAGATGACGGCAGAGACTGGGGACTGGCAAGGGGGTCTGGAGGACTTGTTAGATTTTAACACTCCGAGCCTGGGGGAGTTTGAAGGGGTGGGAGGTAAAGCCATCTACAACCTCTGCATTAAGGTAAGGAACATTAGGAGCCTAACAGGAGTGAAGGCACATCAGTGGCAGAGGGTGTGTGGGGTGGTGAGTATGGTCGGTTTTAGATGGAGTACCAAGGAGGTCAGGGGACCTCCAGTGGAGAGTTCTACATGGAGCCCTGGCCACTAACAGCTGGTAGGCACGGGTCGTCCCAGGAGTTGGGCAGGGGTGCCCTTTCTGTGTTATGAGAGAAACTGTGATTCATGTGTTTTCTGTGTGCACCAGGTTAATGCCATTAATGTTTTTGTTGGAATATCTGTGTGAGAAGTTGGGGGTGGTTTTTACTGTTGGGATGTTTATAATGTGGTACAGGTATTCAAATAAGGAAAAGGCCAAATGTGTTTAGTTTAATTTTCTGTTTGCTCAGGCGAAGTTGGCTATTTGGCTAACAGGGAGGAACAGGGTCAAAGGTGAGGGAAACAGACCCTTTACTATTATTTAATGCGATGGTCTCTGCTCGCCTTGAATTTGAGTTCTATAAAATGATAAAAAGTGTGGAGATGTTTCAGGAGATATGGTGTGTTGGGGTGCTGTCTGTATAGCTGGGGAAGATGTTTTGGATATACGGTTGTAGAAGTAGTGAGGTTTTGGTTGTTTTTTATCATGTGGTAGAGGGCAAGGTGAGTATGGTACATGTATGCTGTACAGGATATATTTTGGTGTTATATTTTAAGGGGGGGGGGTTGAATGAAATGAGAATGGTTCATTAAAGAAAGACAAAAAGTCAAATCTCTCTCTCTCTCAGGTATTGAGTGGAGGTGGGTGAGAAGAACGTTTTTTATAAATTTTGAATTCAGGCTGTAACACAACAAAATGTGGAATTAGTCAAGGGATATGAATACTTTTTGAAGGCACTGTACCTGTACCTTAAGGCCTTGTTTGTAATTGAGTCATATTATACCATTACTAGTTAATTGGATATTTTTTTATTATCAAACATTAGTGCCAAATTGACAAGTCGGTGGCGTTTTCTGTGTACAATAATAGTGTGTGTAGTATGCTGTTGATAGGTAGACGCATATTAATGCTGAAATTGTACTGTTTCCAGTAAAGGGACATTGAACAAGACAAAGTCATTTCTTAAATTAGTTTTAGATTACAAGGAGCCCACAGAATAGGATAAAGCATGACGGTGTAGTTAAAGACAGACTGCCTGCTATCATGTGGGTGGTGCTATTGCATCGTCTTGTTGAGTGTAGTCTGCGTCCCAAATGGCACTCATAGGGCTCTGGTCAAAAGATGGCCACTATATAAGAAATAGGATGTCATTTGGGACGCATACATAGATTCAATTAAGACCAAACTAAAGTGAGAAATAAGCATGAAAGGACAGTGTTCTAAGTGAACAGCCTATAATCAAAGACTGCTTTCAGATCAACACAGATACATTTTCGTCTCATAGCTCCGGAATATCAAATAACAACTAATCTAATAATTACAGCAGTAATGGATGTTATTAAGGTTAGAATATCACAACTCTAGAATGATTAAACATTTAACCAGTTTAAATGCATGGTGTCAGTCTAAATAGTCTAAATAGTCAACAGTTGAGTTGTTAGCAGAGAGGGAAATAAGGCTTAACACGCTGTCACAAAAAGGCATCCCGTTGGTAAATGTGTAAGTTTGCTTGTTTCTCAAATACTTATTTAATCCTGGCAATCATGTAAATGTGATATTTATAGCTTTCCCAAAAGAAATACGACTGGCGATATTTTAAAGCTCTAAATCACAGGAATGTGAAGCCGAAAAGGAATGGCTATGATTCAATGCCATGCGTTACCTAATGGCAGCACTCATTAAAAATATAGGAAGACATTTTTATATTCAATTGGCTGCTAGGGAAAGATTCCTGCTGAAGCCCTTCCTCCTATTACAAATTAAGGCAGCGTGAGAATGGGGCCCCGCGGTGCAATGCATGTTATAAATATGTTAAAAGCCCATTCCACTTGTCAAGGTGCTATTTGTTTCCAATGAATCATAGCTAAGCACCTTCAACTGACATCTCAATAACACCTTATTTGCTGGTTCAGCAATACGTATAATGGGAAACAAATGGAAATGGGATTCAAGCATGCCCTGGAGGAGAGGGTTCGCCCGTGCTCACAGTCGCACCTCTCAGATGACAGGCTCAGGGAAGCCAAATAGCCATTAGTTTGGGGGGCTGATGTGGGACTTAAGGCATCAGCATGCTTCAGTTCAGCTGGCACCTAGCCAAACTCGGGTAGCCGAACCAAATGGGTGTGCTCGCATACTCCCTGAAAAGAGCCACTTGAAAAATTCAAAAAAAGCGGCAATAGTAATGTTTGTCCATTTTGAGACGCCGTAGCCATTATACACTTCCTCAAAATAGTAAGGATTCATTTTTACTGAAGAGATCTTATTTGCACAATTTCAATTTTTTTTCAGTGAAAACAATGGGGAAAAAATCCCTACCGTTGACCAATCACAGCCAAAGCGAGCGTAGACTTCGGCTCCGAACTTCAGCTTGCGAGCAGGACATTTTTGTATGAGCCCGAAAAGCCCCCCAAAAACTCACCGAACTCCAAAAACATCACAAAATGTTGTAATAATATATGCAGAAAGTCTACTGAACTGTTTCGGCTGGGAAGCATGCGGACGCCTTTAATCTCCTCTGCACAGAGGAAACACAGGCAGGCCAGTGTGGGAACGAATCCAAATACAGAAAGGAGGAGGAGAGGAAGAGACTACATACAGACCTCTGGCTAAATCAAGGATCTCTGTGATACTTCAGTATACTTCCTCATGACATTGTCTGTACAATATGTTGTGGGTTCTGCTCTCATATTTATCACAGTGTGCTTTCAGCTGGAGTCATTTTTCGAAGGACCAAAAGTCTACATAGAGCCCATTGAAAGGAGGCGTGAAGGAGATCCCATTTTGCTTACAGTTGGGACAACTTAATGCACATATTAGCTATATAAGCATAGCTTGATGGTGTAATACCACTGTGTGTAATATTTCCCCTGAGACACAGCTGGCTATGGGGGTAGGCTGATGCATGGGAACTATGGGTCTGATATCAGAGAGTCCACAATGCCAGTACACAAGGACGAAGAAAATTATGATGCAGATATGTCTGTATAATGCACCTTGTGACAGATAAAGGATAACACGTGGTATCGCAGGGATTGTGTACACTGTTAGAAAAAAGGGTTCCAAAAGGGTTCTTTGACTGTCCCCATTGGATATCCCTTTTTGGTTACAGGTAGAACCCTTTTGAGTTCCATGTAGAAAGGGTTCTACATGGAACCAAATAGGTTTCTTCAAAGGGTTCTCTGATGGGGACACCTGAAGAACCCTTTTAGGTTCTAGATAGCAACTTTTTTTCTAAAAGTGTAATCATCTACTTTTAAAGTAAGATATGTTAATAAATGTGAATTGAAATACAGAGTATAACATGGTTTAGACTAGTACAGCAGATGACTAAGTACTGACTTAGCAAAATCACATTGCACATAGTTTGAAAACGTTTTTTTGAGAAAGTGAATTGAGGAAAATGAGTACAGACAGCCCTAAAATCAAAACCCCTTCTGAAGTACAGAGTTAAGAGTTAGTTGGTGACTGCTGGCAATACTTTGTGAAGTTGCTCTCTAAACAAGCTGCCCACGGGTTTCAAATGTGACAAGAGAATCCATTTAGTGCAATACAAATGGTCAAGTAATTGGAAGTTGAGAAAACATCTGAGGAATCTCCTGTTCAAGCTTCCTAGAAGTGCGAGAATTGACTTTGTCTATCATGCACATTTAGAAAGGAATACACATTTGCAACTTCATTAGGCTAAATGATGTGGAGGAAATGAGGAACTGCAGGCTCAATTGGTAGCCTTGCCAATAACAAACCCCCATCTCCCTTCTGTAGCTTCTGACACCAGAAACGTAGGTATTAAATCCAATAGACCAATAGAAGACTAGGATGTTGTCATTACTGAAGCAATTAGATAATGGATAAGTCATGACGACTAGTGTCTGCTGATGCAGGATTCAAGGGGATGTTGAGTGGAACGTCTCAGTCTCACACTTCCCTTTTAATGAACGTTCTTCCTATGTACAGTGGCTTCAGAAACTATTCATACCCCTTGACTTATTCCACATTTTGTTTTGTTACAGCTTGAATTCAAAATCTATTTAAAAAAAACAAAACAACAAAAACACAATACCCCATAATGACAAAGTGAAAACATTTTTTTAGAAAGTTTGGCAAATTTATTGAAAATGAAATACTATCACGCGTTAAACTCTGTTAAACACATTAAACTCACTATTGGCCTCATGGTGAAACCCCTGAGCGGTTTCCTTCCTCTCCGGCAACGGAGTTAGGAAGGACGCTTGTATCTTTGTAGTGACTTACAGAGTAAGTCTATGCAACTTATGTGACTTGTTAAGCAAATTTTTACTCCTGAAGTTATTTAGGCTTGCTTTAACAATGGGGTTGAATACTTATTGACTCAAGACATTTCAGCTTTAAATTTGTAATTCATTTGTGAACATTTCTAAAAACATAATTCCACCTTGACATTATGGGGTATTGTGTGTAGGCCAATCACACAAAATCTCCAATTAATCAATTTTAAATGCAGGCTGTAGCACAACAACATGTGGAAAAAGTCAAGGGTTTGAATACTGTACCTCCTGTCTGGTCACAGCCAGGCCTGAGAATGTCACCAGTGAATCATTTACTCTCAAGACATCATCCAATCATATCCTAGCCTCGTATATCTATTTCAGGGGGTGTGAATGGTCAGACCCCTTCACCAAAAGAACATATCCGCTCCACAGTCCACACAGACACTATTCATATTTCATTCATATTTCATTTGCTCCTGCCTGGTAATATTTACTCTGTAGCTTGCTCCAGTGTGGCTCACCCAGCATATGTATAATGGGAAATACGACACCCAACACAATAAGAATTAAATGTTTACCAAACATTTCTTGTATCCCATCTGTCTTGTGATGTATTATGAATTCAATCATGTTGGCTGTGGCTTTGTTTGTAATGTAGTAATCTTAGAGGTGAGTGTGGCTGCCTGGCTGGTCAGACGTGCAGAGCTTTGTGGTGTTTTCACAAAGTAAAGACACACAGTGTGTACTGGATAGGCCCTGGATTGAGCTGTTAGGGGTCATGGCCACGATTTATGCATATAGGGGAAACAGAGAGAGAGTAAGGGACGAAGGTAGAGGTACAAACAAATGGAGAGAGAGTGACAGGGAGATGAAGAACAGAGAGAGTGATAGAGCGAGAGAGCGAGAGAGCGCGAGAGTGCGAGAGCGTGAGAGCGCGAGAGCGTGAGAGCGTGAGAGCGAGAGCGCTGGCAGGCCTCCTGCAGAGACCAAAGGGTGCAACGAGAGGTCGACCTTCCATCACTTAGTCAGGACAGACAGGCCAACATCACATGAGAGCAGTGTCTCAGTGCAGCTGCTGAGTGGGGAGTATGCCATGAGGATAAGAGAAGAAATCCCTCAGCTCTCTGAAGGGCTGCATACGGGGCCCATGCGTGAGGCAGTAGTAGCCAAAAGGTTATAGGTTCAAGTCCTGGCTACAGGTCCTGTGATGTGTTTAGTAATGTCCTTCTGCAAGTTTAATAATCTGACTTGTTTACCATACAGAGCTCTATTGGATGCGACTCTGGGACACAGAATTTTCAGCATGCATGAAGATCTATACACATATGCAAATGTTTTAAACAAAACAACCGTTGAAACAGTCAGACTATTGTAAATACATGATAAACATGTTTTATAGTCTCATTACCAGGCAATTTACACTCACAATGATTTTGTCGTTAACAATAGCTCTGTCTAGAAATATACAGTGCCGTTTCATGAACAAGGCCCTTCTTCCTACGCATTTTTTCTTTTGCTATATTATGCTCCAAACATTTTGTCCTCAAACCAAATGGACAGCCATTCATGTTTCTGATAGACACAGCAATTTCAAATGAATGCCAAAGCACCCACAGCTATTTTATTAGCATCCTTTCATCTATATTTACTAAGACTAAGTCAGACTAGAGTTGGCCCCAGTTTTCATTGTTGTTGTGGCAGAATTAAGTATTGATTTTATACTCAAAGTATTCCACACAGTTTGGAAACACAGCTCTGCAGAGCCATGTACATAATGACCACAAAAATACATTTCTATTTCACCAGTAAACATTATATTTTTCAGTCATAATGGGAAAGAAGACAAACAAACAGAAAAAGTTAAAAGTAGTCCCAGTGACATTATTCTACTGCTGGTGGCCAATAAAAATATGTTTTATTGTCACATACACCAGATAGGTGCAGTGAAATGTGTTGTTTTTACAGCGTCAGCCATAGTAAAACAGCTCCCCCAGAGCAAATTGCCTTGCTCGAAGGCACATCAACAGAGTTGTCACCTTAGGTATTCAAACCAGCAACCTTTCAGTCATTGGCCCAACGCTCTTAACGCTAGGCTACCTGCCACTCTAAGAAGCTACACTATCACAGAGTAGCACAGGCCTGAGAAACCTTACATATCTGTTTCAGTAGCTTCTCTCCCTCATGTTGAAGGGGCTTATGTTGTTGTTTTGCATATCATCATCCATCCAGTATTACCATCTGGACAGTCATGGAGCCCCCACTAAACATCTGTTGGGCTGAGTTGGTGATGCTCTAAATGACCACAGCATTGGAAGAGAGACTCACCTCAGTCTGCTTAGCTCTGTTATAAAATACTCCTGACAAATGGGATTATCATGATGATGACACACATCCATATAATGTCTTCTCCTTCCTGTGCCCATCTTTAGAATACAGGACGAAATAGCACTATTTTTGCTTATCACCTGCCTAAATTTAGAGTCCCCCCCCCTGCTTTGGATTCTGTTAACAGACATGTGTCCCATGCCTTTGACAGGAAAGGATACAGATCCTGCCTATCACTGACCTGGAAAAAAAGCCACTGAACAAAGCTCTATGTGATAAAGAAGAGGGACAAATCTCAGTCATACACTGACACAAGGCACAAACCTACAGTGACAGGGAATGATTACATTTCAACACAACACCCTTAGTGACAGACTAAAAAAGAAAATGGTTTGTAAGTAGACAGCATCAATTTCCTATCAAAGCTGAAATGAGGGAAAAGCTCTAACTTCAGAGGGGATCTTTACAATCCATCTCTAAACTTAGATGACACCAACTGATATCTCTGATATCATCCCTTTCTGTTTTGACAGCCATTTCTGTGGGCTCACAGCTGGCAGCTGCCCAAACATGAATATTCTAGAGGGATTCTAGAATTATTCTTTACACGGTTATTCTAAGAAATGTTTCAGAGAAGACTAATTGGAAAAGGATAAGTATCTTCTCATAATTTCCTATTATTCTCTGCCAATACCAATATTTTCAGGTAATTTATTAAAATGATTTTAATTTGTCTGCTTTGTGAAAGGACTAGAATAAACTCTACATAAACGGCCAATCTTGGCAAAGAAAATGTGTGTACTAACGACGGAGAAGAAAATCAATCAATCAAATGTATTTATAAAACCCTTTTTACATCAGCCGATGTCACAAAGTTGTAATGAATACTCAGGGAGAAAAAGGTGTAGATTCACGCGCAGAGCGTGGCAGGTGTTAATTTCGCCTTCCCAGAAGGCAGGAATCGTGGTCAATGGTCATACACAGGTAGGCAAACAGGTAGGTGAATCAAATCTAAGACTGACGGCTTGTCACGTTCTGACCTTAGTTCCTTTTTTATGTCTTTGTGTTAGGTTGGTCAGGGCGTGAGTTGGGGTGGGTAGTCTATGTTCTTTTTTCTATGTTATTGTATTTCTGTGTTTGGCCTGGTATGGTTCTCAATCAGAGGCAGCTGTCGATCATTGTCTCTGATTGAGAATCATACTTAGGTAGCCTGTTTTCCCCATTTTGGTTGTGGGTGTTTATTTTCTGTTTAAGGGTTTGTTCACCTTGCAGAACTGTTTCGTTTTCTCCTCGTTGTTATTTTTGTGTAGTGTTCAGTTTCTATTCAATTATGACAAACACTTACCACGCTGCATTTTGGTCCTCTTCTCCTTCACCAGACGAGAATCGTTACAGAAACACCCACCAACAAAGGACCAAGCAGCGTGGGAACATGGACTCCTGGACATGGGAGGAAATTTTGGACGGCAAAGGACCCTGGGCACAGCCGGGTGAGTATCGCCGCCCGAAAGAGGAGCTGGAGGCAGCTAGAGCGGAGCGGCGCCACTACGAGGAATTGGCGCGAGGTAACGGGCACGAGAGGCAGCCCCAGAATTGTTTTTTTGGGGGGGGCACACGGGTAGATTGGCGGACTCAGGTAGGAGACCTGAGCCAACTTCCCGTGCTTACCGTGGCGAGAGAGTGACTGGGCAGGCACCGTGTTATGCGGAGAAGCGCAAGGTGTCCCCAGTGAGCACGCATAGCCCGGTGCGCTACATCGCAGCTCCTTGAATCGGCCGGGCTAGAGTGGGCATCGAGCCAGGAGGGATGATGCCGGCTCAGCGCATCTGGTCTCCAGTGCGTCTCCTCGGCCCGGGGTATACTGCACCAGCCCTATGCACGGTGTCTCCAGTTCGCCAGCACAGCCCAGTGCGGCCTGTTCGAACTCCCCGCTCTTGCCGGGCTACAGGGGGGATCCAGCCAGGACGAGTGGTGCTAGCTCTGCGCTCGAGACCGCCAGTGCGCCTCCACGGTCCAGTGCATCCGGTGCCTCGGCCAAGGACAAGGCCTCCTGCATGTCTCCCCACCCTGGTGAGTTCTGTGCCTGTGCTAAGCACTAACCCTCCTGCATGTCTCCCCAGCCTGGTGAGTCCTGTGCCTTCTCCCAGAGCCAGGCCTCCTGTGTGTATCTCCATTCCAGTGATGATCCATGGCAAGAAGCTTCCAGTGATGATCCATGGCACGAAGCCTCCAGTGATAATCCATGGCAAGAAGCCTCCAGTGATAATCCATGGCACGAAGCCTCCAGTGATAATCCATGGCACGAAGCCTCCAGTGATAATCCATGGAAAGAAGCCTCCAGTGATGATCCATGGCATGAAGCCTCCAGTGGTGATCCATGGCACGAAGCCTCCAGTGGTGATCCATGGCACGAAAGCCTGCCAGTGGTGATCCCCCCCCTGGCCAAGAAGCCTCCAGTGATAATCCATGGCAGAAGTCCTCCAGTGATAATCCATGGCAAGAAGCCTCCAGTGATAATCCATGGCAGAAGCCTCCAGTGATAATCCATGGCAGAAGCCTCCAGTGATAATCCATGCCACGAAGCCTCCAGTGATGATCCATGGCAAGAAGCCTCCAGTGATAATCCATGGCACGAAGCCTTCAGTGAATGATCCATGGCACGACCTCAGTGATGAATCCATGGCACGAAGCCTCCAGTGATGAATCCATGGCACGAAGCCTCCAGTTGATGATCCATGGCACGAAGCCTCCTGTGAGGATCATGGCACGAAGCCTCCAGTGAGATCCATGGCACGAAGCCTCGGTGAGGATCCATGGCACGAAGCCTCCGGTGAGGATCCATGGCATGAGGCCTCCAACGAAGGACGTCAGTCCGGAGCCTCCAGCGACGCCCTCTAGTCCCGAGCCTCCAGCGTCGCCTCTAGTCGGCAGCTCCAGTGAAGCCCTCTAAGTCCCGGAGCCCCCAGTCGTCCTGCCCTCTAGTCCAGAACCTCCAGCGTGCCCCTTAGTCCGCAGCTCCAGCGTCGGCCTCTAGTCCGGAGCCTCAGCGATGCCCTCTAGTTCCGGAAGCCTCCAGCGTCACCCTCCGGTCCGGAGCAGCCAGAGTCTCCCTCCTGTTCGGAGCAGCGAGAGCCGCCCGTTTGTCCTGAGTTGCCAGAGCCGCCCGTCTGTCCCTGAGCTGCCAGAGCCGCCCGTCAGTCTAGTGAGCGGCCAGAAGACCGCCCGTCAGTCAGGAGCGGCCAGAGCCGCCCGTCAATCAGGAGCTGCCGGAAGTCCCCCTTCCCTACGGCGCTGCGGAAGTCGCCCTTCACTACGGACGCTGCCGGAGTCCTCCCATCTATTCGGGCCCGCTGCAAGGGTCCCCAGTCCGAGGTCGGCGGCGAGGGTCGCCGCTCCAAAAGCGCCACTTAGCGGGCAAAGACTATGGTGGAGTTGGGTCCACGTCCCCTCGCCGAGGCCGCCACCTGCGGACAGAGACGCCCACCCAGACCCTCCCCTATAGGTTCAAGGTTTTTGCGGCGGAGTCTGCACCTTTGGGGGGGGGTACTGTCACGTTTCTGACCTTAGTTCCTTTTTTATGTCTTTTGTGTTAGGTTGGTCAGGGCGTGAGTTGGGGTGGGATAGTCTAATTTCTTTTTTTCTATGTTATTGTATTTCTGTGTTTGGCCTGGTATGGTTCTCAATCAGAGGCAGCTGTCGATCATTGTCTCTGATTGAGAATCATACCTAGGTAGCCTGTTTTCCCCATTTTGGTTGTGGGTATTTATTTTTTGTTTTAGTGTCTGTTCACCTTGCAGAACTGTTTCGTTTTCTCCTCGTTGTTATTTTTGTGTAGTGTTCAGTTTCTATTAAATTATGACGAACACTTACCACGCTGCATTTTGGTTCTCTTCTCCTTCACCAGACGAGAATCGTTACATGGCTATAACTGGTTCTCACAAACGAGCTAGGAAAAGGCTTAGTAGACTCAAAACGATCAATACCTCACAAAGGCACAAACAGAATGAACTGAACTAAATAAGGAGCTGATGGGACCAGTTGAGTAACTAACACAGGTGAAATCAATGAACAAAAATGAAAGACAGGGCTACGTTCAAGAACACAAAGAAACAGAACACAAGGTTGACTAAGAAAAAAAATACAGAATCTTACAAAAGTGCTGTACAGAAACCCAGCCTAAAACCCCAAACAGCAAGCAATGCAGATGTAGAAGCACAAAAAATAAAATAAAAGTATTGGACCAGCCTAAAACAAATTCACAAGTCACAAAGAAATATCTTAGATTGTGAGTAAAGCAATTACTTGGCAAATGATCCACTCACCTATTTACTGCGCTCGGCTGCATTGCCATAGCAACGCTATGAGTAGAAAAAGCACCCCTGGTTGGGAACCACTGATCTATTGTTCTCTCAGGTGTTAAGTCTAACTGCCATAGTTGAACCAAGGTTAGCTATTTGAGTTGCAACAAATGTAAGTTATTTGCCCAAAAACACTCAACTATTATCATATCTTGTTGTTTAAAAATAGAAATTACAGCTTACAAATTCAGTGGGACCCTATCAGGCCCTCTGCAGAGGCCAGACATTCATTGCACAATGGACTAATTATTCACCTTAAAAGCCGGAAGGGATTATCCTTTGTAACAGCCTGTCAATAGCCCTCCTAATGTCTCACCTGTTAGACCATTTAAATGTCAGGGAGAGCCAATTTAGCCTCTCAGGTTCATGTTGAGTGCAGTGGTCAAAATCACCACCTGGGAGGCGGGATGGAACGTGACCAATGCCAATCAGGTAACCAAGATTTTAGACTTCTCACCTTAGGAAAGATGCTTCTCTATCTTTATGTTTTATGTGTTTTTCCCACTCTCAAGAAATGTTTGTGGAAGATAATGAATGTTAGAAAGTGCACTGTATGAGCATTACCGGTATTGCGTTGTTGTTGTTGTGCCTAGAGGATGCATTGGGAATATATTTAATGGAAGAAACAGAAGAGCTGAGAATAATCCTGTGTAAAATGTTTGACAACAAGGCCATTTTAATAACTACAGCATCATTTTGGTATGTAAGTAAATGTGCATTTCAGCAGTTTTTCCCCTTCGTATTTCTATGCCAGAGTATGATTATTGAAAAGCTGTTCACAACTTCATCTGTTCAGATATTACCTTGTCATACGATCATCATAATCCTCAACACCATGTACTTTTCCAACAACACTAATTACCCTGTGTCCTACTGTCTGTCCTGACTCTATCTATGTAGTGCATCTACACATTTACTCAGAATCACATTATAAACAGAGTTTGTTTACTTAGCTACATTGTTCTGCATTGCGATTTGACTGGAAGCCAGATTGTGCTCAGACTATCCAATTAGGAGTTTGTTGCCAGATTAGATTGTTGTGTTAATGTTGTGTACTGATTAGTCTAGAGTACATGAAGAAATCCTCCTCTAATGTGTGTCAGTTTTCAAACAATCGTGTCTCTGGCAAAGATCTGTAATTTACACTCTCCTTGGTGATGACTCACACTTTATTAGAACAATCACTGCATGTTCCCACTCTACCTGTTGTTCATTTGTTTTTTCCTTTCTCCTAGGGTATGTTTGTTCTGGGGCTGCCTTACGCTCTCCTTCAGAGTGGCTACCAAGGATTGCTTCTGTTCCTTCTCGCTGCAGTCATCTACAACTACACGGGTAAGATCCTTGTATCCTGCCTTTATGAGGACAATGAGGAGTGCCAGCCCATACGAGTGCAGGACACCTACGAGGACACCACCCGGCCGCCTGCTGGGCAGTCGGGTGGTGAACGCAACACAGGTCGTTGAGCTGATGATGTATCCTCTACCTGGTGTGTCACAGCATCATGTGTCACAGCTTCTCCTTCCTACCCCTGCTCCTGCCGCCTGGTCCGTGGTGAACTTCCTGACCTTGGTGCCCTGCATGCTGATACGGGACCTGAGGGTGGTCATGGTCTCCAGACTCAGACTGCTTTGCTCTCTGGCCCAGTTCCTCATCACCTTCATTGTGGTGGCCTACTGCCTGAACCAAGCCCACTGCTGGTCCTGGAGGAGGATGGTCCTCTTGGTGGACTTTGAGAGGTTCCTGGTGACTGTGGAGGTCATCATCTTCAGCTACACCTCCCAGATCTTCCTGCCCACCCTGGAGGGAAGCATGGAGGACAAGGGGGACTTCGCCTACATGATGAGCTGGACACACTCCCTGGCTTGTGTGTTGAAGCCCACCATCTCCGTGCTGGCCTTCCTCACCTGGGGGCGAAGATATCAAAGAGGTGATAACTGATAACCTTCCCACTGGAGTACGCATAGTGGTCAACCTGTGTCTCCTGGTTAAGGCCCTCTTTTCATACCCCCTACCCTTCTACACTGTGGCTGAGGTCCTCCAGAGCAGTGTTCTGAGGCTGGAAGTGGCGCCAGGCAGTGTGGAGACAGGGACTCTGGTTCTGCAGGGCTGTCTCCTGTTGACCATCCTCATGGCTCTCTACATGCCCCACTTCTCCCTGCTCATGGAGCTGACGAGCAGCGTGATGGGGCGGCCATGACCTTCATCCTGCTATCTCTCTTCCACCTGCAGCTCAAATGGACTACCATGACTACCACTTATTGATGGTCCCCTACTTAATTTCCCTGTATCAATGTTCTGGAACCTGCAAGTACATCTAAGGCACAGATATTATATGTATGATAGTATGATACCAAGCCATTGTTTGTGTGTTTGACTTTAATTGTGTTGTTTTTAGTGATTGACACCAAGGCATCTTGTAAAATAAAGACGTGATTGGAAATGGTGGTAAACGATCTAGTGTGAGCAGCAGAAGAGGCTAGTGGAAGGAGCTATAGGAAGACAGGCTCATTGTAATGGCTGGAATGGAATTAATGGAACGCTATCAAACACATCAAACACATAGAAACCACATGTTTGACTCTGTTCCATTTATTCCATTCCAGCCATTACAATGAGCTCTCACATACTGTAGCTCTTCTGACCAGCCTCCTCTGGTGAGCAGATGTTTGCTCTGCTGCTTATCATGGCAAGTCATTATGATTCCTCCCTTACTAGTTTTGTTGTCTATAGCATAATTCACAATCGGTTGTTAATTACTATTACACTTGAAAGTAAAAGGTACGGCAATGAATATTAAGTACTTGTGTAGGAAAATATATATTTACAACAGTATCTCAGACTATTAGAATGTTTTTATTTATCTGTTTTACAGACAATATGGAAAATACTGTAATTGCATTGTAAAGACACATTTCTAATTGATAAGATATTAAATGTAACAGTTTTCGCAAGGATTTGCAGAAATACAATACAATACATTTTAAAGGATATTAAATGTAATCTAAGCCTTTAATCCAAAGAGACCGGCATGTGGAAATCAAAGTAATTAATAATGGTGAGCACAAATATAGGCCTATTTTCTGTCAAACGGACAGCTCATCAATGTCGGTTGCAGCCGACCAATCAAAACTGTTGCTTAAGTATGTTTAGACATTTTGTGTTTACCAGTTAGCTAGCTATATTATGCTAATGTTATCTTGCTATCATCTCTAGCTTGGTAGAGGAGTGCATGCAATTAGTAGCCTAGACATCACTTGTTGCTGATATTGAAGCATTTCGGGCAGTTAGTGTAGATTTTATCTTTGGGGGTTTCAAAAGCTTTGTTTTACCTGGGTTGTATTCATTTGTCACAGAAGGTAGCACTAGAAAAACCTTTAACCTGTTGCAAAACATTTTGCAACTGAAACCTTTTTTATCGTTAACTCTAGGAACCAATCGGAAGCAAACAAAACAGGGAAGGACCTACATGAATTTGTCCAATAGAAACTCAGAGATGATGTGTCTTGTGTTTTGTGGGGAAAGCGCCTCCTGTGGCCACAGCCCCTAATGTGTATGAAAAGATATCGATATCAAATGGAAAAATGTTAATTGTATCAATAGGATCTTTCCATATCAGTGCCCATCACAACTAAATAGTATAATTAATATGTACTTAGCATGCATAACAACCATGATCTCATCTAGGTAAATAGTTGGAGGACTGGAAAAACATGATTCTAGTTTCTAGCGTTTCCATACTTTCACGCTCTATAAATGAAGCATAATTATGCTGTTGGAGCATAATTATATATGTTGTTTAACTGTTGTTTATCTCTGTTTGTGGTGGAGAAGATCACCTCATCTTAAACCAAGTGAAGTGAAATATATCTCTCATCATTATAATTATCTCATGGCATAATTCTGTGAGTATGTGCATACCTCTAATATGTTGTCTATACTATATTTGATTCCAATCGAGAGATAACTATGGGTACTAATTCTACTCTGCTCTCTAAAGTCCTGAGTCTTGATTTCTAAAAATATTAAAAAACTAGAGCAATTGGTTTTTAACGTTTCTAGGACAAACGTTCCGCTAGCGGAACCCCTGAAAAGGCAGCGCGGGAAATTAAAAAATATTTTTTTGAAATATGTAACTTTCACACATTAACAAGTCCAATACAGCAAATGAAAGATAAACATCTTGTTAATCTACCCATCGTGTCCGATTTTAAAAATGCTTTACAGCGAAAACACAACAGATGATTATGTTAGATCACCGCCAAGTCCAAAAAACACACAGCCATTTTCCCAGCCAAAGATAGGAGTCACAAAAAGCAGAAATAGAGATAAAATGAATCACTAACCTTTGATGATCTTCATCAGATGACACTCATAGGACATCATGTTACACAATACATGTATTTCTTGTTCGATAATGTGCATATTTATATCCAAAAATCTCTGTTTACATTGGCGCCATGTTCAGAAATGCCTCCAAAATACCTGGAGAAATTGCAAAGAACCACATCAAATAACAGAAATACTGTGCAATAATCTGAGACGGCGCTCAGATAGAAACAACATTTCTCCGCATTGTTGGAGTCAACAGAAATACGAAATCACATGATAAATATTCCCTTACCTTTGATGATCTTCATCAGAATGCACTCCCAGGAATCCTAGTTCCACAATAAATTGTTGTTTTGTTCGATAATATCCATTATTTATGTCCAAGTAGCTACTTTTGTTAGCACGTTTAGTACGCATATCCAAAACGCTCGTGCAGGTCCAGGCGAACTTCGGCCGAAAACTTCAAAAAGTTATATTACAGGTCGAATAAACTTGTCAAACTAAGTATAGAATCAATCTTTAGGTTGTTGTTATCATAAATATTCAATAACGTTCCAACCGGAGAATTCCTTTGTGTCTATAGAAGTAATGGAACGCAAGTCGATATCATGTTGAATGCGTGTGACCAGGACCTGGCACTCTGCCAGACCATTGACTCAAACAGCTCTCATCAGGCTCAACATCACAGTAGAAGCTTCATTCAACGTTCTACAGACTGTTGACATCTAGTGGAAGGCGTAGGAAGTGCAAACAGATCCATATCCCACTGGGATTTCAATAGGCGATGAGTTGAAAATCGACCAGCCTTAGAATTCTCACTTCCTGTTTGGATTTTTTCTTAGGTTTTTGCCTGTCATATGAGTTCTGTTATACTCACAGACATCATTCAAACAGTTTTAGAAACTTCAGAGTGTTTTATATCCAATAGTAATAGTAATATGCATATATTAGCATCTGGGACAGAGTAGGAGGCAGTTCACTCTGGGCACACTATTCATCCAAATTGAAAATGCTGCTCCCAATCCCTAAAAAGTTTTAAGGCGTATTGTCTGATAGCTGAGAGGAAATCTGAATAATAACAGACTATTCCTGCCAGTCCTCCGCTCCCGGACTTGTTTCATCTTGGTGCACTTCTCCAAGGACCGTGCTTGGCAGACACAGGGAGATTCCAGTAGACCTTAATGTTACTGTTACCCACATAACACATAAGTCAAAGCTTAAAACACAGGGTCCTTTTCATACAAGAGGGAAATCCAGGGTTTCAGTAAGAATTATTAAAACATACCGTACGTACTGCATTTCTACATTGAACTGGACAAAGTTTAAGTGTAAAATGTGTAATAAATATGAGGTAGGCCAAGCTTTCTTTTGAAATCTAATATATATAATATATAATACACTTTACATAAGCACTCATGTTCTGGTCAATCTAGGCTAATGAGAGATCCCTGCCCAGCACTAAATGAAGTTAGGTGGAAGGCAGATTTAATCTACAGTACTTTCACATTTACTTTGTCTTGAAATACTCGAAGATCGTTGTGAATTGTGTCTCTGTGAACCATGAAAGATGGGAAATGCAGAAATGTGACAGAGAAAAACACTATTCTTGCTGTGTTGTTGCTTAGAGCTGTGGTGGTCTTTCCACCTTCTTACTGCTTATTTAATTCCTTCAGATTTCTGTAGGTAACCTTTTGATCCATGCAATTTCATTTCAGTCTATTTGCATGAACATTAGCAAGTGCTGCCACTCAATAGCATGACATGAAGCAAAGGGATACTCAAACTTGGATGGACAATTTATAACATAAGTCTATACAATCATGTTCCATGTTGTCTGCATGATTTGTTTCCCACCTCCCTCTCTTCCACCCACTATTTCTTCACAGTTTGTGTCTGTTGAATCCCATCTGTCACGTTCCTGACCTGTTTTCCTTTGTCATGTATTTGTTTTAGTTGGTCAGGGCGTGAGTTGGGTGGGTTGGTCTAGGTTTGATTTTCTATGTTGGGATTTTGTGTTCGGCMTGGTATGATTCTCAATCAGAGACAGCTGTCAATCGTTGTCCCTGATTGAGAATCATACTAAGGCAGCCTGGGTTTCACTTGTGTTTTGTGGGTGTTTGTTCCTGTGTCAGTGTTTGGGCCACACAGGACTGTTTCGGGTTAGTCACGTTTGTTGGTTTTTGTATTTTGTAGTGTTTTGTTGTTTTTCCATTAAATAATGAACACTTACCACTCCNATGAACACTTACCACTCCGCATCTTGGTCCGATCCATGCTCCTCCTCGTCTGAGGAGGAGAACGACTACGACAGCCGTTACAGAAACACCCACCAAAACAGGACCAAGCGGATTGGAGAAGGAAGGCAAGTACAACAGCAATGGGGAAAAGAGGAATGGACATGGGAGGAAATCCTAGACGGAAAAGGACCCTGGGCAGAGCCAGAGGAGTGTCGCCGCCCCAAAGCGGAGCTGGAGGCAGCGAAAGCGGAGAGGAGGTATTACGAGGCGAAAGCAAGGCAGAGCGGCTGGAAGCCCGAGAGGCTCACCCAAAAAATTATTGGGGGGGGGCTAAGAGGTAGTGGGCCGAGGGCAGGTAGGAGACCTGCGCCCACTTCCCAGGCTAACCGTGGAGTGAGAGGGCGTCGTACTGGTCAGACACCATGTTATGCGATGGAGCGCACGGTGTCCCCAGTACGCGTGCTTAGCCCAGTGCGGGCTATTCCACCTTGCCGCACTGGTAGGGCTAGGTTGGGCATCGAGCCGGGTGCCAGGAAACCGGCCCAACATATCTGGCCTCCAGTACGTCTCCTCGGGCCGGCGTACGTGGCACCAGCCTTACAGGTGGTGTCCCCGGTTCGCCTGCATAGCCCAGTGCGGGCTATTCCACCTCGCCGCACTGGCAGGGCTACGGGGACCATTCAACCTGGTAAGGTTGGGGAGGCTCGGTGCTCAAGAGTGCGTGTCCTCCTTCACGGTCCGGTATATCCGGCGCCACCTTCCCACCCCAGCCCAGTACCATCAGTGCCGACACCACGCACCAGGCTTCCAGTGCGTTTCCAGAGCCCTGTTCCTCCTCCACGCACTCTCCCTGTGGTGCGTGTCTCCAGCCCAGTGCCTCCAGTTCCGGCACCACGCAACCAGGCCTACTGTGCGCCTCAGCAGGTCAGAGTCGGCCGTCTGCCCACGCCGCCTGCGCTGCTTGCCTGCTCAGCGCTGCCCGAACTGTCTGCCTTCCAGCGCTGTCTGAACTGCCTGCCTGCCCAGCGTGGTCTGAACTGTCTGCCTGCCCAGCGCTGCCCGTCTGTCCCGAGCCTTCAGAGCCGTCCAGCAGGACCAGCCAGAGCCGTCCAGCCAGGACCAGCCAGAGCCGTCCAGCCAGTACAGCCAGAGCCGTCCAGCCAGGACCAGCCAGAGCAGCAAGCCAGGAGCTGCAGCCAGCCAGGAGCTGCCGGAGCAGCAGCAGCCAGATCCGCCAGAGCCAGCCAGCCAGGATCCGCCAGCAGCAACCAGGATCCGCCAGAGCCAGCCAGCCAGGATCCGCCAGAGCCAGCCGCCAGCCAGGATCGCGCCAGAGCCTTCCGCCAGCCAGGATCCGCCAGAGCCTTCAGCCAGCCAGGATCCGCCAGAGCCTTCCGCCAGCCAGGATCCGCCAGAGCCAGCCGCCAGCCAGGATCCGCCAGAGCCTTCCGCCAGCCAGGATCCGCCAGAGCCAGCCAGCCAGGATCCGCCAGAGCCAGCCAGCCAGGATCCGCCAGAGCCAGCCAGCCAGGATCCGCCAGAGCCAGCCAGCCAGGATCCGCCAGAGCCAGCCAGCCAGGATCCGCCCCTCAGTCCGGTGCTGCCCCTCAGTCCGGTGCTGCCCCTCAGTCCGGTGCTGCCCCTCAGTCCGGTGCTGCCCTCAGTCCGGTGCTGCCCCTCAATCCGGTACTGCCCTCAGTCCGGTGCTGCCCCTCAGTCAGGTGCTACCCCTCAGTCTGTTACTGCTCTTTGAATAGTGGGATTGACATGGAGGGTGGATATTGGGAGGAGGCCCCGGAAGCGGGGTTGACTATGGTGGGGTGGGACCACGACCAGCGCCAGAGCCGCCACCGTGGACAGACGCCCACCAACCCTCCCCTAGACTTTGTGCTGGTGCGCCCGGAGTTCGCACCTTAAGGGGGGGGGTTCTGTCGCGTTCCTGACCTGTTTTCCTTGTCATGTATTTGTTTTAGTTGTCAGGGCGTGAGTTGGGTGGGTTGGTCTAGGTTTGATTTTCTATGTTGGGATTTTGTGTTCGGCCTGGTATGATTCTCAATCAGAGACAGCTGTCAATCGTTGTCCCTGATTGAGAATCATACTAAGGCAGCCTGGGTTTCACTTGTGTTTTTGTGGTGTTTGTTCCTGTGTCAGTGTTTGGGCCACACAGGACTGTTTCGGGTTAGTCACGTTTGTTGGTTTTTGTATTTTGTAGTGTTTTGTTGTTTTTCCATTAAATAATGAACACTTACCACTCCACATCTTGGTCCGATCCATGCTCCTCCTCGTCTGAGGAGGAGAACGACTACGACAGCCGTTACACCATCCTCTGCTAAGTCTGTCACTCAATCACTTCCTTTTCCAGAGAAAAGAAAAGAGACAGAACTCTTCTGATATGCTGAACAAAATAAAATACATTTCTAGAATTGTATCTATTTGAAACAATGAACAATGAACATTGGATAACGTGTAGGGTTGTTTCGTTGTTTGAGTTAGTCCAGTTATTTAAATGGGTATATAAATATGAGTTGAGAGTTTCTCCATAAGGTTTTGGCTCAGTGGTGTTTGGTCAGTTTTCCTGTAATAACATTATCATCATCAATCCAGGGCAATTCATCTGGCCCTTTGAATGTATATCATCCTAAACCAATATGTGCACAAATGCTCAGACAGATTTGCAACATTGGCAGACAGCTCCAGGGCTCTTGCTGGAGACAAATCTACAGCACTAAATTCAATGTGCTTTGGTTTACATGGCAAAGTGCCTGAAGACCTACATCCACTGCTTTTGATTTGAGTTTTTTGCCCTTCCACCACAGTACCTCCACCGGGCTGCCCACACAGTGGTACCATTAAATGCCAGACAGGTTACCAAATTATCCTTGCATCCATGTGATGTGGTGTGATTAGGGGAGCCACCCGGTTATGGAGGGCTCTGCCGAGGGAGATTAGGGGACCTGTGAAGCAGGAAGAAATGTCAAGAAGTAGCTTGTTGGAGCTGCCACGTCTCAGAGCTGCAATTTATTCCTAAAGCTGTCTGAAAGGCCCCTCACCCAGCGTGGCTATAGGCTTTAATCGATGTTAAAAAATAAACGAATAATGATAAAAAAGAACTTGAAAACTAAATGTACAAAATGTATATCATTAATAGTTATTTGCTGGCTATATGGGTACAAGAAATTTGAATGCTTCAGAGTATTATGTATTGTTTGTTTTCTTGTTGCTGTGACAACAGCGTGTACCACCAAATCAATATTTTTCTGTCTTATTAACTCAAAGTTGCTCAAGTCCGTATGAAGAGACATTCGATTAGGCTATTACTATTATAATTACTGAGCAAACTTCCATAGCGTAACACATGAATTATACTAAACATGTAACTCACAGACCCATGATTCAGAGTGTTTTCCTGAGAAGCAGAGAATTTCAAAGATATGGTCAGATTTTTAAGGAAAACCATTTTACTATTAGTGAGTAAAGGCAACAAATTATAATAATGTAATAATGGCCTCTAAAATATGTCCATATAGCAATGTAGGATACATCGTAAACAATGGTTTTCCATTAACATTCTGCATGTTGCCTTGTGAAAAACAGAACTGTGAGCAGCGTCGTTAATCGATTAGTTAGGCATTGGTTTCTGTATAACCTGGAGAGGTCCCCGAGGACTGGAAATGATGACAGGCTTGTGTGTGCTGGCATTGTTTTGTCCTGATACACTGGCCTTTCCCAAAGAGTTGGTACAGCTGGCATAACAGCAACTATTGAAAACAACTATTGAAAACAGCTCAACGAAACATGAGATTTCACCAAGTGCTTCTGAACATGGATCCTTGTCAAGAGGCGTAGAAATGAGATCTTGGGACCGACACTCCAACAGAGGGTACCGAGCCTCATTGTAACTCCAGTCCAATACCCCTCACTATGCACACACTGGGAACAAATTATCTGGATGTGCAGTTTAGAGCAAATTAATAGTATGTTTTCAAGAGACTGCATTAACCCAGTTGTAAGGTATCGATTGGGGTCCCTGACCAAAGAAAAGGGGAGAGCATGGGAGTGCTGTTTTCAATTCACCCCCTCTTGGCTGCATCTCTTTCAATTCCGCTTCAATCTGCAGCCGTAATGAGGCCATTAAGGGCCGTCAACTCCACGGCCCACACTATTGTTTTCTCATTGGACAACGCTTTTAGAGCAGGATGTCTTTCAGTTGGGCCCTGAACCTGTAGGAGCTCTGTCTGTTCTGAACTAATCTAACATAGCTGGCGTAAAAGAAAAGCCTGAAACTAAATCCCATACATACTGGTCTTGACGAGAAGGAAAAAAACTGTTATCTTCTGCACTGTTCAACTAATCCAGTAAACATGGAGGAGGAGTTAAGATGTATCGTCTTGTTAACGTCCAAAAGCGGATGTCGCTTCACAGGCTCTCTTTCCATTTCCCCTGAAAACTGGAACATCCAGTTGTCGGGAATTCGGCAAAGGCTAGTTCTGAACCAGATATTGGATTTTTTTCATCATCTGGTATGTAATAAAAGGGGCCAGCGAAAGGCAGAGGTGATCTGAAACCACATAATCAACATCTGTCGGTCTGGCGTGTCTGAATCCAGCTGGTCGGTCATTCCCCTGAACACCCAATCTAAGTGAAAAATGAAGTCAAGAGTAATGCATACATTGAGCAATAGGTTTGATACCATCAAAAAACATCTCAAAATGTATCTGACACAGATCTGATGACGCTATATTTTTCAGGGTCTTTGTATATTTGAGCCAATTCTGCAATTAGAGATATTGGAAGCAGCAGATGTCAGAGGTGTGTTGGAGCATGGTGGAGCCTAACACCCTGGTGTCACAGCAGGACCAGGAGGGACACATGTGGCCCGTCTGTCTGAGGGCTGCAGTGGGTCTGCGTCCCAAATTGCACCCCAAAGGACCATAAGGCTCCAGTCAAAAGTAATGCACTACTGTATATATGGAATAGGGTGCCATTTGAGATGCATCCCAGGTCTCCACTGCAGCTCAGTGACCCTGAGGTGATTATCCTCTCTCTGTGCCAGGAGGATGGGCTGGGTGGCTCCAACCCTGCCAGGGGTTTTCTACATTGGCACAGTCAGACACGGCTGCTGCTGTACCCGCTCAGCCTGCACTCCTACCATGACATCCTAATAATACCTCACAGTGGTGATGATAATACTAACTGTATATTGTCATGGACTTTAATAAAGTTAAAATAGTACTGTGATGTAATGTCTCTGCCATTATTGGTAAGAGGGCTTACTCACGGATATTTGAATTCTACATCCAATATAATATTCAAAAGGATCAGTACTGCGCTAATGGTAATAGATTCTTCCTGATTCAGCACTTTCAGTTATTCGTATAACTGCAATAATACACTGAGTATACCAAACATTAGGAACACCTTCCTAATATTGAGTTGCACTAGCCCTTTTGCCCTCAGAACAGCTTCAATTCGTCGGGGTATGGAGTCTACAAGGTGTCGAAAGTGTTCCACCGGGATGCTGGACCATGTCGACTCCAATGCTTCCCACAGTTGTGTCAAGTTGGCTGGATGTCCTTTGGGCGGTGGACCATTCTTGATACAGACAGGAAACAGTTGAGCGTGAAAAACCCAGCAGCGTTGCAGTTCTTGACACAAACCGGTGCACCTGCCACCTACTACCATAACCCGTTCAAAGGCACTTAAATATGTTATCTTGCCCATTCACCCTCTGAATGACACACATATACAATCCATGTCTCAATTGTCTCAAGGCTTAAAAATCCTCCTTTAACCTGTCTCCTCCCCTTCATCTACACTGATTGAAGTGGATTTAACAAGTGACATCAATAAGGGATCATACTGTAGCTTTCACCTGGATTGATCTGGTCAGTCTATGTCATGGAAAGAGCTGGTGTCCTTAATGTTTTGTATCAATCCATCAACCCAGGCCATACTGTATATTCTCTTAACAGCACACATGTAGATTACAGGGCCCTTAAAGGATCATTCAAAAAGTAACTGTCCTATCCAAATGTTATTTGCCGTTTAGACCAACAAGTTAAACCGCAGCATTTGACTAACTGAAATGCCAACCAGGAAAACAGGGCTTGTACTCACTCCAATAATGCCCTCCGCTGAGAGACATGGCGGCTAGAGCTCATATCACGATCAAACCTGGGGTGTATTGTGTGAAACAGAAGATAACCCAAGGGGGAGAAACATTAATGATGCCAAGATGAATCCCTGTAATGTTTGATGAGAATGAAAAACAAACAATTATTCAATGGAGAAAAAAAACCTACAGCTTGAAATCATGTGACAGAGTATTTCACAGTGTTTGGGATTGCTGAGTTATTCCAGAGTGTTGAGTGGAAAATAAACAATAGATGCATTCTGGTGCTGAAAACAAAAGCCTTTCAGCTGTAAACCTTCCGTTTTGTTCATTTCACCAGAGCAAATTGCTAGGCATGGAGCAGATTTCACTGCTATTCAACCTCTTAACTAAGGCATTTTAGTGTGTGTGGGTATAATTAAGGAGAAATGACTGATTATGATTAATTCTGTTATGATGGTAGCAAAATGCTGGCTCCCACTCTGTTTGTAAATATGCATTGGTGGAGTATAAACACTTTGTTTCTATTGAACTCCCTTTTTATGCACTTTTCTCACTACACGTATTCTGGTCTCGAACTTAAGCATGAGAATAGCATGCTATTCACTCGCTATTCATTTGAGGTGGAGATCAAAGAAATGAAGGTGTGTCTACAGATATGCCGTATTCTGACTTTGACTTAATCCCCTCTCAATTCCAACACCTTTACCCGTGAGGAAACCATGAAAAAGCTTGAGCGTTCCAAGTTGAAAAATCTTCTTAATTTTTTCTGATAGAAATAACCGCATTCTCCATGTACTGTAATTTATAAATCGATAAGAGCTATTGATAAGAGCTAGGTAAATAAGTAATCCATTTGGAGAAGGGGATTGTAAATACAAAGAGCAATTGTTTTAGATGATTTTTCCTTATGATCCCTGGAGAATGTGAAACCAGTCATGTGGAAACAAACATGTATTGCGGCCCCTTTTCCACAGGGATGTAGGCTATAAGTATAGCTGTGCCGTTATATATATATTTTATTGTTTGGCAACTTTCAGGATGAATCAAACCACTGTCATTTTTATTCATCAATATATTTAGTGCGTAAAGGCTCTCCAAACCAATTTTTTTATGAGTCATACATACTTTTTTACCGAACCCTAATATGAGCCTAAATAATCTACAAGATCAGAGTATTTTTCAAATCCTTTGGTGCTGAAACTGAGAAAAATATGCATATCTTTAGATGGCTTCCTTTCATTGATCCCGAATATTCTGAAGCCTTTCTCTTCATGTATTCTAGTGAGTCTGTCGTCAACATTCTAATTAAAGTTACACCGTATTTAAAGGGATGGCTTATGATAAATGTACTGAAAACACTGTTGAATGAAAACTCCACAAGAAAATATGTTGGCCAGCAAGCGGGAGGGTTTTCATATTGAATTACATGTATTCAGCCTGCACAAAGGAATCGCTCATGCATAAGGTAAGTCTGAATATGAGAAGAGGCTGCATAAGGTAAGTCTGAATATGAGAAGAGGCTGCATAAGGTAAGTCTGAATATGAGAAGCGCATGCATAAGGTAAGTTTGAATATGAGAAGCTCCTGCATAAGGTAAGTCTGAATATGAGAAGCGNGTTTGAATATGAGAAGCTCCTGCATAAGGTAAGTCTGAATATGAGAAGCGCATGCATAAGGTAAGTCTGAATATGAGAAGCGCCTGCATAAGGTATGTCTGAATATGAGAAGCGCATGCATAAGGTAAGTCTGAATATGAGAAGAGCCTGCATAAGGTAAGTCTGAATATGAGAAGTGCGTAGGAAAGGCGTGTGTAAGAAAGACATACATTTCTGAAGTCTGAATCGGCCCCCATATGCAAGCTATTCCATGCAACTACAGTGCTGGGAATATGCATTCCCTCCCTATTGTGCTAATGTAGCTATTCCCTGTCATTTATATTATACTACACTATCATGTAGTCTTTGTGTTACAGTAACAGAAAACTATTGAATACCAATCACCTTGTGGGGTTTCAACTTTAATTTAATGTTATGTGATGTTGTCTTGAACTGTAGGGCCTGCAAGTTTTATAAAGAGAAAATAGGTACAGTCGCATGGATTTTCAGAACATGCCAAATCCATTTGGTATGAAGTTTCTATATGTTGAAGAACACATGTTGTATCACCTAAAGCAAACCCAGCCTGCCACTGGATGGTAATCTGATATTAAAAGGTTACATGCACTCTACTCACTAGCTTCAGATAAGAGACTGTAAAAGAAGAATAGGAGACAGAAATAACACTTTAATTTGTTACTTTAAAGGGCTTTTCATTATCACCTTCATTAGACACACACTCATTTTGTCGTCATTATAGTTTCTGGGACGATAATAGAATGACTTGTCAATTATTACAAAATCAAAAGAGAATAGGGCAAATTACATTTCAAAGTATGATTAAAACAGGAAACCTGCCCCTGGTTTCAGCCTTGAGAACACAGTTGGCACAAAGGTTATGTGGGCATTGGGCATTTTTCCAGTGTGCTCTCAGCCCTTAAATATGCCCCATGGCATTCCTAGTTAATGATTTGCCAAGCGTTGGAGCCACTCTCCTGCTTATTTTCATTGAAATTCAGTTTGATCATGTTTGTTATTCCTGTGTTCAGGAATTACTAGGCACCGTTTTTAATTTACTGAACAAGCAATCTGATAAAGGAAGGCAGCAATAAGCGGCAATCTTATTAACATGACTGTGTAGCTTTATCGTAATCGAATTATGAACACAGCCAAACCAATCATACTCACAAATGGAATTAGCAGAGTTTAAATGTTGATATAATTGGATTGTGATTTCAACTTTCTGTTGCCAACCTTTTAATCAATAAGCAATCTGACATTTTGTCACAACTCATTAAAATGGGGATCCCATAATAATTAGGCTACTATACCATCAACAGAAAAAAAAGAAAATAATGGATAAATAATCAACCTATGAAATGCCCAGCAGGTCCTTTAACTGACAATGTTACAGTAGACATACAGTGCATTCGGAAAAGTATTCAGACCCCTTGACTTTTTACCCATTTTGTTACATCACAGCCTTATTCGAAAACTGATTAAATTGTTTATTTCCCCCTCATCAATCTACACACAATAACCCATAATGACAAGGCAAAAATAGGTTTTTAGAAATGTTTGCAAATGTATATAAAAACAAAAAAATGAAATATCCTATTTACATAAGTATTCAGACCCTTTATTCAGTACTTTGTTGAAGCACCTTTGGCATCGATTACAGCCTCGAGTCTTCTTGGGTATGACGCTGCAAGCTTGGCACACCTGTATTTGTGGAGTTTCTCCCGTTCTTCTCTGCAGATCCTCTCAAGCTCTGTTAGGTTGGATGGGGAGCGTCGCTGCACAGCTATTTTCAGGTCTCTCCAAAGATGTTCAATCGGGTTCAAGTTGGCTCAGGCTGGACCACTCGAGGACATTCAGAGACTTGTCCCGAAGCCACTCCTGCGTTGGCTTACGGTTGTTGTCCTGTTGGAAGGTGAACCTTCCCCCAGTCTGAGGTCCTGAGCTCTCAGGAGCAGGTTTTCATCAAGGATCTCTCTGTACTTTGTTCCATTCATCTTTCCCTCGATCCTGACTAGTCTCTCAGTCCCTGCAGCTGAAAAACATCCCCACAGCATGCTGCCACCATGCTTCACTGTAGGGATGTTGCCAGGTTTTCTCCAGACATGACGCTTGACATTCAGGCCAAAGACTTGAATCTTGGTTTCATCAGACCAGAGAATCTTGTTTCTCATGGTCTGAGAATCCTTTAGGTGAATTTTGGCAAACTTCAAGTCGGCTGTCATGTGCCTTTTACTGAGGAGTGGCTTCGTCTGGTCACTCTACCATAAAGGCCTGATTGGTGAAGTGCTGCAGAGATGGTTGTCCTTCTGGAAGGTTCTCCTATCTCCACAGAGGAACTCTGGAGCTCTGTCAGAGTGATCATCGGGTTCTTGGTCACCTCCCTGACCAAGGCCCTTCTCCCCCGATTGCTTAGTTTGCCCGGGCGGCCAGCTCTAGGAAGAGTCTTGGTGGTTCCAATCTTCTTCTATTTAAGAATGATGGAGGCCACTGTGTTCTTGGGGACCTTCAATGCTGCATAAATGTTTTGGTACCCTTCCCCAGATCTGTGCCACGACACAATCCTGTCTCGGAGCTCTACGGACAATTCCTTCGACCTCATGGCTTGGTTTTGGAAACAAGATTCACCTGAACTCAAATTTTGAATCTCATAGCAAAAGGTCTGAATACTTATGTAAATAAGGTATTTATGTTCTTTAATTTTATTACATTTGCTAAAATTTCAAAAATCCTCTTTTCACTTTTATTAATTTTAGAATAAGTCTGCAAAGTATCAAAATGTGGAAAAAGGGAAGGGGTCTGAATACTTTCTGAATGCACTGCACAGATCAACCAAGGACATATAATTCCTTTGATTTCATTTGGAACAATTAATTAATATTCACATCGAATAGAGAATAGACAGGATGCATTCTGTATTTAGAAGTGTTGTAGTACTCGATCGAGACCATATATTGAGTGTCTCGGTCTTGTCTCGTTGTCGGATACATTTGTACTTTGTACTTGGTCTTGATTAGGTCTCAGAGAGTGAGGACTCCTAATTTTTCAGAGACCAGCTGAGTAAAAAACTCATAATTATCAGCTTTCATTCAGTCACCGCATGAAACCGCTTCTCCAGGCCAGATAATCTTGAAACATTAATACAGTATTTTAACAGCCTGTCACGCCCTGACCATAGAGAGCTTTTATTCTCCATGTTGGTTAGGTCGGGGTGCGATTTAAGGGTGGGTTATCTAGGTGAATTATATTTCTATGTTGGCCTGGTATGGTTCCCAATCAGAGGCAGCTGTTTATCGTTGTCTCTGATATGGGATCATATTTAGGTAGCCATTTCCCCATTGCTTTGTGGGATCTTTGTGGGATCTTGTCTAGGTATAGTTGCCTGCGAGCACTACTCTAAGCGTCATGGTTTTTTTGTTCGCGTTATTGTTTTTGTTCTTTAAGTTTCTCTTCCTAATAAAAGGATGGAAACATACCACGCTGCATCTTGGACCACTCCTTATAATGATCGTGACACAGCATTTATATCTATTATAGACATGTTTGTGCAGTGGTGAAGCTATAGGCCTTCACTGTGTGACAGGTTTGTGATTCTGAAAGGACAGCAACCATACAGCGCACTCATGTAGGAGAGTGCACTTTCTGTAAAACACAAAGAGATAGTGGTGTAGTGAAGGCTATGCGTAGGTATAAACCGTATAACCACTTTTCTTTTCAGTGGGCATTGCTTATACTCACTTCTGAATCCCATGAGTGTCGTGGAGGTATAGGATTTATCAATTATGGAAGACAATAGAGAAATCATGCACAAAGTAGCCTACACAATCGCAAAGCACGTGAAACATATTCACATGCGCGCTGCACACATAGTTTCAAAGAAATATAATCTGCAAGCAGCAAGAGTGTGCAGCTTTCAACTGGTTTTGGCATGGAGCAGCTCACAGAAGAATGACATCGGCCGTCATTCAGGGCAGGTGAGAGCTCCACCTGTTCAGCTAAAAAAATATATACACTACCTTTCAAAAGTTTGGGGTTACTTAGAAGTTTCCTTGAAGAGACAATTTTTTGTCCATTAAAATAACATCAAATTGACCAGAAATACAGTGTAGTCATTGTTAATGTTGTAAATTACTATTGTAGCTAGAAACGGCAGATGTTTTATGGAATATCGACATAGGCGTACAGAGGCCCATTAACAGCAACAATCACTCCTGTGTTCCAATGGCACATTGTGTTGGCTAATCCAAGTTTATCATTCTAAAAGGCTAATTGATCATTAGAAAACCCTTTCGCAATTATGTTAGCACAGTTGAAAACTGTTGTCCAGATTAAAGAAGCAATAAAACTGTCCTTCTTTAAATTTGTTGAGTATCTGGAGCATCAGCATTTGTGGGTTCGATTACAGGCTCAAAATGGCCAGAAACAAAGAACTTTCTTCTGAAACTCATCAGTCTATTCTTGTTCTGAGAAATGAAGGCTATTCCATGCGAGAAATTGCCAAGAAACTGAAGATCTCGTACAACACTGTGTACTACTCCCTTCACAGAACAGCGCAAACTGGCTCTAACCAGAATAGAAAGAGGAGTGGGAGGCACCGGTGCACAACTGAGCAAGAGGACAAGTACATTAGTGTCTAGTTTGAGAAACAGACGCCTCACAAGTCCTCAACTGTCAGCTTCATTAAATAGTATCCGCAAAACACCAGTCTCAACGTCAACAGTGAAGATGTGACTCCTGGATGCTGGCCTTCTAGGCAGAGTTCCTCTGTCCAGTGTCTGTGTTCTTTTCCCCATCTTAATCTTTTCTTTATATTGGCCAGTTTGAGATATGGCTTTTTCTTTGCAACACTACCTAGAAGGCCAGCATCCCAGAGTCGCCTCTTCAGCCCTCTTTCTAGAGCTCTGACCTGAAGATCACTGACGTCGTGATTCAACCTTGTTTTTTTCTGAGTTCCTAGTTGTCTTAAAAGCACCGTAAATCCAAAGAATGCCAGACTTTGATGACAAAGTTTGATGACAAAATTTGCCCACAGGGACCGCCGCCCCACCTTCCTGTTCAAGGGAGAAGAGCACAATAAGATGGGTCCTAAAATGTATTGTATGCTGCTGTATAAATGATGTAATATGCCAGGGAGATGTGTATACTGTAGCTAAGAAAGTAATACTAAGTGTATGTTGTGTAGTAAGCTGTTACTAGCCCATGTGCCTCACCCTAATAATAATAGATAGCTAGCTAGCTGCTAGGAGGATGTCATGTCATGCCATTCGAGGAGTGGGTTAGTGACTGACTTTTCCCCCTCATATCGTTTTTTGGTGGCTATACACAGCAAGAGATGCAGGTGTCATTTGGTTAGCTAGCAAGAACTTGACTGTTATCCAGTTGGCATATCTCTTGCATTCGCAGAATCACTCCGCAACACTGAATATGACCGGTGTCAATAAGTGTATAGAAAAAAAGTAAGAGTTAATCAAGAGCGCTCTAGATAACATGTAAAAAGCCTAACCAGCTCTACTACGGTGAGTAAAATTGTCAGAGTGAGGTGTTGTCTCATTTGTGTCTGGAAGTTGCTAGCTAGCAAACTAGACAACTTTAGCCCACATAGCTTGGGTGCTTTGTTGGGACTAGCATGCATTGGCAGGCAAGCTGCAGAAGGACAAGTAGACTACAATTGCCCATCGTTTATCAGTGCAATTTTTACGGCCAACTAGCTGAAAAAGTTTGAGAGGGTTTATCTAATGTTCCTTTGTTAGATTTGAGCTTATCTTTCCCTGGCTAGCATTAGTTGTTTATCTTGGTATTGTTGATGTGCATAACTGAAGGAAATATGTTTGTTTGATAAATAGGACTGTAAAGTTCCTAAATGTAAGAGGACTCCCGTGGTGTTTACATATTTGCAGAAATCTATTCAGGAGTATTTTGTGGCTTTTGGTGAATGCGTTCTAATGATCTAAAGTCGCACTGTTGCAACTGCCTGTAAACACACAGTCCAGTTCAAAGTGAATGATGGCAGGCCCGTGTGGCAAATGGCTTGTTTGTATAAAGGCCTACCCAGCTAGCACAGTGGATCTGGGCCGATTCCGGCTGAGAGTCGGGGCGCTCGGCTGAGAGTTAGACTCGGCCGATGTCGTGTGGCCCGAGTCTGGGCCGCCTTAGGCAGTATTACTTATGGCTAGGATGAGCTCGTACCGATTCCGGTGTGAGTTATCTGGCCCAAATGTACTACTTGGAGCTCAGGCCGATTCCGGTGAGTTATCTGGCCCAAATGTATTACTTGGGTCTCGGGCCGATTGGGGCTACTCTCTGGCAGATGATTAAATGGGCTGCTTTATAAAATTAACATTTCATTATTTATTTATTTTTCCATGTTTTGTCATTGTTTCTGTGATCAAAAAATACAAATAACATTTAAATTAATTTCTTTAAGAGTCCTGTTTAAGTAGTATTTTAGTATTTTGATACTTTGTGCAAGGCAATTGATAAGCATTAAAATCTTTATGGATGGCGCTTCCCAAGTGGCGCAGCGGTCTAAAACACTGCATCGTTGCTACAGATGCTAGTTCGATACCTGTGCCGGCCGTGACCGGGAGACCCATGAGGCGACGCACAATTGGCCCAGCGTCGTCCGAGTTAGGGAAGGGTTTGGCCGGCCAGGATGTCCTTGTCCCATCGCGCTGTAGTGACTCCTGTGGCGGGCCAGGCCATGCACGCTGACACGTGGTCACCAGGTGTACCGTGTTTCCTCTGACATAATTTTTTTTGGGGTGGATGGGTATAATTTGTATGAATAAAATGTATAATAGTAATATTCAAAATTACTAAATCGGGTAATTTTGCATAGATTTATTAAAATTTGCATCGGGCCAAAAGTCGGCTGAATTCCGGTAGACGGAAACATGTACTTGGGCCGATTCTGGGCAGTCATTCATTTTGATTCCAGGCCGAGTCCGACACCCGGAAGAGGGCTGTACCATTTCCTCATTGCTAGCTGGGTACTGAAGCTCTGATTGGTTATAGCGCACCGGTCTGAGTAGACTCCAGTCCTGGACAAGACAGATGTTTTTATTTGGTTTTATTTCCTGCAGTGTCTATTAATTGTCCAAACGCACAGCCGCTTTCGAACTCTATATCACTATAGAATTTTCACAAATGCCTTAGTATACGTAATTCCCAAACATTCTAAGAATTTATGAAAACGTGAAAATGACCATATCTAAGTGTTCGCTTGTCAGGTTTTTATTTTTAAAGTGTCATATTCTTCCTGGGAGTGTATATGAACAGATTGTAACAAGATTTCATGTTGCTAAAATGCTGTCAGTTCTACTTTAAATGCAACAATGTTTCACACACGTAAGTTATTTTCAAAGAGATGGCTAACAACAGTAAGCATGCTGCAATAAAAAACACACCACCACTCACCAGATTATGATCATTTAAAACGTAACTTGTTGAAAATTATTCTTGAAAAGGGAGAAGCTAACAAATTAGTGACAACATCCTATTTGATAACACCTGCTGCAGCCGCTGCAAAGTAGCCAACAAAAAAAGCTAGCTAGCTAGACCGTGGGAAAACTACTGCTTGCTATTGCGCAGTTGGCCTTCAAGAAGGCAGAAGTTTCCATATGTTTTTGTAAAAATGGTCCTTCCCAGTCGCGGTCTTGACTCGGACTCTGTATGCGACCAATAAAATTTCATTTTATTTGATTCGATTTGCTCCGTTCTTGGTCTTGGTTCTACAACATTCGCAGAGTACGACCCTGCCTCACGCAGGAAGCGGCGCAGGTCCTAATCCAGGCACTTGTCATCTCCCGTCTGGATTACTGCAACTTCGCTGTTGGCTGGGCTCCCTGCCTGTGCCATTAAACCCCTACAACTCATCCAGAACGCCGCAGCCCGTCTGGTGTTCAACTTTCCCAAGTTCTCTCACGTCACCCCGCTCCTCCGCTCTCTCCACTGGCTTCCAGTTGAAGCTCGCATCCGTTACAAGACCATGGTGCTTGCCTACGGAGCTGTGAGGGGAACGGCACCTCCGTACCTTCAGCTCTGATCAGGCCTACACCCAAACAAGGGCACTGCGGTCATCCACCTCTGGCCTGCTCGCCTCCCTACCTCTGAGGAAGTACAGTTCCCGCTCAGCCCAGTCAAAACTGTTCGCTGCTCTGGCACCCCAATGGTGGAACAAACTCCCTCACGACGCCAGGTCAGCGGAGTCAATCACCACCTTCCGGAGACACCTGAAACCCCACCTCTTTAAGGAATACCTAGGATAGGATAAAGTAATCCTTCTAACCCCCCCCCCTTAAAAGAGTTAGATGCACTATTGTAAAGTGGTTGTTCCACTGGATATCATAAGGTGAATGCACCAATTTGTAAGTCGCTCTGGATAAGAGCGTCTGCTAAATGACTTAAATGTAAATGTAAATGTAAATGTCTTGAATCAGTATCGCTTTAAGTGGTCTCGAACACAACACTGGTATTTACATTATTATAGTGAGGGACAAAGTGTAAACTATATATGTGCAGTGTTGTGCTTCTTACTCACCCTAATGAAGGTCATTGAGAATTTATTGTAGTAGTTCTTACACTCTTTTAGAGGCTTGTGGTTGATATTTGGAGTGATCTGTATTCCAATTATGCAGGATAGGAAATAGAGCTGGCCATTTTTTGTGTAAGATCACTCTCACTGCTATTACTCAATATGTTTTTCTGGCATTATTAATTGCACAGGTCACACTCCACCAATTCCATGTGAATGGTCTCATTCCTGGTATGTGGTCATGGTGATGAAACTCTAATTTAGGAACAGTTATATTCTTGAATATTAGAATATAGAAGCTGCATTTAAAAGAGAATCAGCTACAGCTTTTGAAAGGACAGGTTGAGATCATTAACAATGTGAACATGAGAAGTGTGGACAGTTGGACTGCCTCTTATAGAGAGACATTGTAGGAAACCTTGGACTCTTCCAGAATAATGTGAGATCTCTTCTGGAAGAACACAATCTTTCTGGGTGCTGCACTGGACTGGGGTAATGAGCATTAGCTGTTGCTATGGTCAGGTTTATAGATGCAAAAGCATATTCTAGTGTGACTCCTTCACACAGTTTGATTATCTGAGCAGCATTTATATTCTCTGTAAAGTAATGCTGTTTAATGAATTCTGTATGATTAAAGGTTTGGTAATGAAGTGTGCTATCTGTGACGCTGTCCACTGTAGATGGAAATCAATACAAGAGCAGAGAGCTAACAACTTATCTCAGCATCAAATTACCTGCCAATGCTGTAGGCCCGTCTTTGTCAATTCCTTCAGTCCTCCGTGCTGTAGATTGTGTGGAGATATCCCACTGGGCACACACTGGTTGAATCAACGTTGTTCCCACGTCATTTGAACAAAATTAAGTGGAACCAACTTGAAATACATGTTGAATTGACGTCTGTGCTCAGTGGGATAGGAACACATTGTAATGTATATAAGCATCGTGATAATGTTATTTCAGGCAATTCGTCTGAGCATCATCATAGACACACCCATTACAAGATCAGCAGGTCATTGTTATTCACCATCAGCTGTGCCAATTGGCAGATAGGATACAGGAACTGGATTTCTCTTATGACACCATTCTGCATCAGAGAGATTGACACTGCTGACATAAAAGAATTACAGAAAAGGAACTACAAAGGACAAGTTAACTTTCCCAACTTTTGGAATGCTAGATCAATATCAAATGCAATTAAAAGGCAAACTAAAAAGAGACAAAGCACATTACACACACCAATAAATCAAGGGTAGAGCAAAGAGTATGCTTTGTCTAGTTTTATAAATTGTATACAATAAAGTCAAGGGCATATAGGCCTAATAAGATCATGTATTTTTGGAAGTCGAAAGGAATTTTGGCCAGGAATTCCATTGTTGCCGTAAAGTCTGGTACCAGTACAGGCGAGCGCATTTACGACTGTTTTAATAACCCTTGTTTAAAAAAATAATAATTTAGCACATTTATGCCGCCACAATCATTTCTGAGAATGTTAGATTATGCTTTAGCGATACAAATTAATTTAGATCTGAGCTAGGGTTGCAATCACAGGTTCATACCACAGCTCCATTAATTACATTGATAAAGGAAAGCTTGACACAGAGACATAAAGCTACACAACAGGCCTTTGTGTTCCTACTCTCTTTTCGCTTCTGTGACACTGTTAGTCTTCTTTATTACTCCTATGTGTACCTGTCAGTCAGGTGTCCTCCTGGGGGTTCTTGGAGACTTGGATCAAGTGTGATTGATGATACATACAGTGGCTTGGTTTTCATTACGAGCCAGAGAGGTGGCTGAAGTCATTTCAGGAGACCTGCCATTGAGGACATGAGGTCGTCCACTCATACGTGTACATTGCTAGAAGTGAAGGAGAGAGGCTTCACAAAAATGTTGGTTAAATTAATAAACGTTCCATGATCTTATATCCAATTACATATTTATAAGTCTAACTAATTACTCACTTGACAGCACTGAGTAACACTCCACATCAGAAAAATGTATTCTAAGACAATAAACACATATAGTACTTTTCTGTAATAACCAGCGACGGTTGGAGATTTAATTGAGAGGGCTTGGTTTTTGCTGTAGCACCTGGCTACCACAGTGTCTGATTCCCAGTTTCTATGCCTGTGTTATTTCCTCCAGGGCTCTGTTGTGGGGGATATAACTCTGTTCCTGGTCCAACTTCGCCCCAAGGCCCCCTGTCTGTGGCCACGACTGTGCACACCACACTGAGCCAACACCAAGGGGCTTTACTACACCTCCAACAGCAGGATGTTTTCTCCATTCCCCTGGGTGATTAAATGCACTATACACACCTACAGTTGAAGTCGGAGGTTTACATACACCTTAGCCAAATACATTTAAACTCAGTTTTTCCACAATTCCTGACATTTAATCCTAGTAAAAATTCCCTGTCTTAGGTCAGTTAGGATCACCACTTTATTTTAAGAATGTGTAACGTCAGAATAATAGTAGAGATAATGATTTATTTCAGATTTAGTTTCTTTCATTCCCAGAGGATCAGAAGTTTACATACACTCCATTAGTATTTGGTAGCATTGCCTTTAAATGGTTTAACTTGGGTCAAACGTTTCGTGTAGCCTTCCACAAGCTTTGCATAATAAGTTGGGTGAATTTTGTCCCATTCCTCCTGACAGAGCTGGTGTAACTGAGTCAGGTTTGTAGGTCTCTTTACTCGCAGCCGCTTTTTCAGTTCTGCCCACAAATATTCTATGGGATTGAGGTCAGGGCTTTGTGATGGCCACTCCAATACCTTGACTTTGTTGTCCTTAAGCCATTTTGCCACAACTTTGGAAGTATGCTTGGGGTCATTGTCCATTTGGAAGACCCATTTGCGACCATGCTTTAACTTCCTGACTGATGTCTTGAGATGTTGCTTCAATATATCCACATCATTTTCAGACCTCATTATGCCATCTATTTTGTGAAGTGCACCAGTCCCTCCTGCAGCAAAGCACCCCCACAACATGATGCTGCCACCCCCGTGCTTCACCTTTGGGATGGTGTTCTTCGACTTGCAAGCCCCCCCTTTTCCCTCCAAACATAACAATGGTCATTATGGCCAAACAGTTCTATTTTTGTTTCATCAGACCAGAGGAAATTAATCCTATAAGTATGATCTTTGTCCCCATGTGCAGTTGCAAACCGTAGTCTGGCTTTTTTATGGCGGTTTTGGAGCAGTGGCTTCTTCCTTGCTGAGCGGCCTTTCAGGTTATGTCGATATAGGACCCGTTTTACTGTGGATATAGATACTTTTGTACCTGTTTCCTCCAGCATCTTCACAAGGTCCTTTGCTGTTGTTCTGGGATTGATTTGCACTTTTTGCACCAAAGTATGTTCATCTCTAGGAGACAGAATGTGTCTCCTTCCTGAGCAGTTTGACAGCTGCGTGGTCCCATGATGTTTATACTTGCGCACTATTGTTTGTACAGGTGAACGTGGTACCTTCAGGCGTTTGGAAACTGCTCCCAAGGATGAACCAGACTTGTGGAGGTCTACACGTTTTTTTCTGAGGTCTTGGCTGATTTCTTTTGATTTTCACATGATGTCACGCAAAGAGGCACTGAGGTTGAAGGTAGGCCTTGAAATACATCCACAGGTACACCTTCAATTGACTCAAATGATGTCAATTAGCCTATCAGAAGCTTCTCAAGCCATGACATATTTTCTGTTTAAAGGCACAGTCAACTTAATGTATATAAACTTCAGACCCACTGGAATTGTGATACATTGAATTATAAGTGAAATAATCTGTCTGTTAACAATTGTTGGAAAAATGACTTGCGTCATGCACAAAGTAGATATCCTAACCCACTTGCCAAAACTATAGTTTGTTAACAAGAAATTTGTGGAGTGGTTGAAAAATGAGTTTTAATGATTCCAACCTAAGTGTATGTAAACTTCAGACTTCAACTGTAAGTGTAGACTTCTTTAGAAATTCAACAGCACCAACAACACTGTGTTGTTAAGATAAACATCTTGATCCTTTGACTAGTGTATGTTCATTGCCTCAAAACATTATCTTATGTTGCTGTGAAAACATATTACATATCTGTGACATCCTCCTTGGATGTCTGAACACACCACTCAGTCGCTGTAATAGAACATTAACATACTTGTCCAGCAAGTCTATGGGGAGTAATTATTCATCCCTATGCTGTTTACATGTATACACCTTTTAAGACATTTGTCATTTTTATGTACATGTTCATTCAATCGTTGTGAAGTGTGTGCCTGCATGCATACGCTAGCGTGTCTGTGTGTGGGTGCTGTCTCAACCACTATGTCATCCTTAAAATGCAAATACTTGGTCATAGTGCTTACCTGCCACGTAATCATAAGGATTGGGTATGAAAGCATCAGAATGTAAACAAAAGCAATGTAAAAAGACAACAAACTCTGATATGAAACAAGATTACTTAAGAGATGAAACAAACACGACAAACGACAAAAGGAAATGAATATGATTAAGATTGATGTTGAGAAAATGGTTGGCATTGACATGTCTTTTCTTCATAAACATTGCTGTTATTGCTGGGAGTATTTATGTTTCCGTGTCAAAGTCTTACAGCTGGACTGCTTTGGTGCGACTCTGGAGGCTCCGGTTTCTAATCAGTTCAGTCACATTATTGTTTATTATTTATTGTTATATAAAAGGAATTTTACTTTACTCCAAATTATCATAAATACAATACAACAAATGTATACATTCAACTCATTGTCAACTCATTGATGATGTGCTGAAATGCCTTGTGGTATTTCAGGCGGAGAATTCTATGATACTGTATTGTGTTGTGTATAACATATTGTGACATTCTGAAGGGTGTGGTCTGTTGTGCTCATCCAGCCATGCATTCTTTACACATCATGCCTGAAAACATTGGTTCAAATAGCCATGAGCCTGCATATCAGTCTGGGAAATAAAACAAGCCCATTGAAATGCACCATGTGATGTCAAACAAAGCAGTAACCATACAAATCTCATGAATATCGTCACAGAAATAAAGTAGCCTGCCCATATTTGCTGTGCTTCAGCTAGTCTTGAGGCTACCGTACAGCTGAACTACCTGTAAATACTCATTACTACCGTCTTATTACTAATTATTTCATGTCAATTAATTGATTGAAAAGTCAAACATTAGCCTATATTTGCTTGCTGACTGGATGTGAAATAATTTAATCTATGACTGCTCGTCTGAATTTTCCCTAGTGAGGAAAATAGCAATTTTAATGAGCATGGCCTACCTACAGCCCTCTAGAACTCTACACTCTTTCTATCAAAAGGGATGTTTGAAGAGTTGGTTTATGTTTCTTTCCCTTTTATTTAGCGAATACCGAGGCCTGACCTGCAACCTTGAGCACCGTTAACACATTCACTGTGTTGTCTGCTTGGCTCTTTCTTTCTTTTCCCCGTTCTTTCAAACTTTGTCTCGATTCGTCAATCCAAATAGTTTTCCTCTGTGTGTTTCAGAAAGAGCAAAGCAGGGTTATTTGGTAAGTGTTGCAAGGCAAGAGCAGAGCTGACTATGCTGTCCAAACATTTTTGACACCTGAGTTTGGCACCTTCCAAAGGCTCTTCGGCCCACCCACCCTTCGCAGGGAGATGCAGAAGCAGTTTGATCTCAGCTGTTTACATGGCAGCCAGGCCTGCTTCTCAAACCCTCACTGAAGAGTCAGTGAGTCTCATTGGAGCAGAGCTGAACTGAGCATCAAGTACGGTAAGCCTAGTCTGACAGACTCACAGACTCACTGTCTATGGTGTATAATTATAAGCCCAGATTAAATACAATCAGGTTACATTTCCTCTCTCCTTACATCTCTCTATCATGTCACTATCAGACTGACTTGACACCCATGAAGGCACGAAGGCAGCAAATTGTCAGCAGTCATCCTCAAGTCTCCTAAAAGGGACCAATACATAGAGATAAGTACTTCCTATGAATTAATGGGAGAGTAAAGTAAATTGCCGCTGTTGCGTGATTGGTATGCTACTGTAATCAGGGATTTCGAGGTTTGATATCTGCTTAATCTGCAACGCATATTTACAATTCAAATCAAGTCCCTATAGTGTCTACAGAGGGATTCTACTGAGTTATTACAAGTAAACTACCCGTCCAATAAGAAAACAGCTCACTCTGCAACTTTAATTCCTCCCCTTTTCTTTTCATGAGACACATCTATGATTCCCCCCTCCAGTAAACAGGTGGAACATAGTGTCACTCGTGCACCACTCTCTATGAATTATATATTGGTGATAAGTGACACTGTCCTTGTGGATTGGTCACAAGTGATATTCAGTTTTTACTGAATGCATTTCTTGGAGCTACTAATCCATAGGCAACATACTCATTAAATTCAGGTTAATCAACAATTTAATGCAACCGAAATTCAACTGGACACACTTTATGTTCCGTTGGAGAGAAAAAGACGCATGCAACCTAAGCGGTTATAGCGCTTTGCCGACATTAGGGGGAGCCTGCAGTCGATCTCAGAGCACCTAGTCTGAGCAGAGCCGTTTGAATAGCGGACAATATTGACGTCATGGACTTTCTTTCCACACGGAGAAACAAAGTAGGCTGTCCGCGAGAGTGAAGCGGTGAGAATGGAGCGCTGGAATCCACAGGAATAATTCGCGTCTCGAACTGCTTTAAAACTTAAAAAACTCTGTAAACAAACATGGATACGTGTAGACTTGGCTTCATACTACTCTACTTTTCAATTCTAAGCGTTGGGGCTCAATTCACGACAGGTAAGGATCTTTAAACCTTTATGTGAAAGAAACTATAGACGCGGAGCAGAGGAAAGTTGGTGGTAATGTTTGAGTTGGAGTAATTTAAATCAAGGTGTGCGTTGTTACATTTTGTTGATCCGGAAAAAAAGTTATATGCAAAATATACCTTTGCAAATTATGTTAATCTTTCTGAGAATGTTGCTCGAATCAATACTCCTAAATCGGGTCCGATTCCTGCCGTGGCTTTATTGCAGGTAGACTAATAGAGAGCAAATTTGCGTTCAAAATATACGGTTACGTCCCAGAATGTTGACTGGTCCTTGAACGAAAGTATTTGAGACCATCCTTTCGTGGTTGCATGCATCCGTATGTAGCATATTTGAGAAGTTCTCGGATCCATGATTTCTGCTTGATCACAACATTGAATTGGTCTGTATGGACACTTCGATCATGTTACCTGAAATATGGCATGGTATGGTTGTACAGTAATGAGCATCGATAAAAACGGAGATGGAACCATACAATACAGAATTACAAAGTTACTCTCAGGTTTACATTTATTTTTGTATTCCTCGCAATGCTTTTCACCTTCAGTTACAACACTTTCATCTAAATTGACAAAACTGTTGTTCTTCAATAAGTTCTTCAAATAAACAACCAGTTTTAATGGTTAAACCACTAATTCAAACGACTTATTTCTTGTAGTCTAATGTATACGCGTACTACTAGACTATTTGGAATGGTCAAACATATTATTTTTTTCTTTTGTGTAAATGAAATCCGATACTGTTGACGTCTCCTCTCATACCTTGTCCCAGGGGCCTTGGAAAAACTGCAGGAGGTGGAGTCCTGTTGTCTATAAACATTTAAATGGCTAATTCCAACCAAACCTGTGAAATGCTATCTGTCATTTTAAATATATGTAAATTCAATTTCCTCGAAGTCCCAATCACTTCGGATTTATTTTTAATAATTGATCTCTCATCTGCATTGCAATCTGTCTCTCTTAGTTTTGAAAGAATTAGCACGTTTTTGAAATACCCATTCCATGCAGTCTTTTAAAAATTGTATCATCATGGTATGTCTAATAAATGACTGTGTTCATGAAAATAACTAAAACATTTAAAAATGTATTTCCCTGAGCCTCCTTTTGCCATTAAAAAAAATGAAGCTCAGTCTGATCTTGTTGGCCTGTTAATACATATTTTTATTTATTTACTTACATAGCCCTGATTGGCAGATAGGATCGTCTAGAGCCTACCCGCTTACACCTTCATAGTAGGAAGATACATATGCAAATAAAATATGACTAGTCATGATTAACTAGATCTGATTGTGAGGTCATGATCTGGGCAAAAAACTCCATTCCACCTAAACAGGATGAAATTCCAGGATTTTCCCCCCAAACAGCTCTTACAGAAAAAGGGGGGTTTTAATAATCATTTTCACAATTTCAGAGTGTTATTTTGACTTCATAGTGTGGAAGGGGCGGCAGGTAGCCTATTGGTTAGAGCGTTGGTCAATTAACCGAAAGGTTGCTGGATCGAATCCCCGAGCTGACAAGGTAAAAATCTGTCGTTCACACCTGAACAAGGCAGTTAACCCACTGTTCCCCGGTAGGCCGTCATTGTAAATAAGAATTTGTTCTTAACTGACTTGCCTGGTTAAATAAAGGTTAAATAAAAAAGTATCATAAAGTGAAACTGTAAAATCTCATGCACTGCCCCTTTAAGAATCTGATTTGTTCAGATATTTAGCCCATAATCATTAGCCACTGCCTCTATACCCCTTTTTATTGCTGATTAACAGAGGGCCTCCATAAGTCTTTCTCTACAAAGCGCATACACACATTCCTTACCTGCATCATCAGATTAATTCACCACGGGGGGGGGGGTACAGCTGTTTATATTCATCAGAAAGTCTTAACCATGGATTAATACATTAGAGTAATCAAAAAAACAGGATGACAAATGGGCAAATTACACATTTTGGAGATTGATTTGTAAATGATGTGATTATGAAATGAACTAGAAGATCACTTTACATTTCATAAAGCAATGCTGCTCTGCGATGAAAAGACACAAATCGGTGTGCTAATCCACTTATATATTTTCTGTTGCTTCCATCTGGCCGCAGCGCAAATGGGACAACCGGTGAAGGGTGAGTTACTGAGCTGTGCTGTCATTCGACAGGAGCCCCTGTCCTGATTCAATGTGACCTGATGACTCCTGGCTGTTGTACTATGCCACCTTGAATGCGCAATATGGTCTCTGTGCAGCTGTCTCACTGTAGCTCTGTTAATGGCCCTTTCTCCAGAAAAGGCTAGTTCTGCTCTCACACGATTTGGGACAATAAACCACTGGATGTAAGAGGTTAACTCGATTCTTTCTTGTAAAATAGACACTTTTCAAACCTTTGCTGGCTACAGTTCACATGAAGTTGGCCAAATACCACACATTCATTTAGTTGTGATGTGTGTGTGCAATAACATGAAATAACTCCAGTTGTTACAGAGTCCTTTTAAATTATATTTATCTGCAGTTACCATTTAGTATTTGCTTTGTAATATCTCTGTGGTTGCCTAAGTAACAGAGTAGCAAACTCATTTATTTGCTCACCTATCAGAAAAGCAGGTGCGAATGACTCTTGGGAGAGATGGCCATTAACCAAAAGGTAGATGCTGCAGGAGAGGAACAGCTGTTACTGGGTGAGATGTATTCAAAATGGACCCCTAATTAGAAGAACACTATTCAGGCTTTCATATGGTCAGTCAGCACTAGCAAGAACAAGCCTAACCTCAGTCTTATTGGTTGATCTGACAAACAATTAATTGTAATACTTTTATTTCCAGTACCTTTGTCTTTGATCTTTGTGACTTGGGCACAGGAGAGTGAGTATTTTCAGTTGCTCCAAGGCCTAATGGGGTATCCTTCACTACATCTCAGCTTCCAGTTTTTCATGCACACAACTTTTCCCAAGAACATGTTTACTGCATGCTTTGTCCAGTGTTTCCATCTTGGTCTGGTTTAAAAAAGGCAACATGGTTTTGTAAAATGACCATGCCCCCTCAGTAAAACATAGGTCATGGTAGACCATGGTCTAGTGAGTGAGGCAATACAGAGGAACATCTACCCCCTTCTATTCAATAACAATAAGACTCCTCTAAGAGCGGAAGTTGCTGACGACTCAGAGCAGCTCAAGGAGTCTTATATCTTAGTTTTATTAGACTACAGGTTAGGCGACAGTGAGAGAAGTTGCTTATCTTAGCACCTGCGAGAGAAATGTATGTTTTTTTTATGTGTAGCCTCAACAAAATCTATTTGCAGCCAGGTATTGTTCCCTTCATTTTCTGAAGCTTTAGATTATGCATGGTGAATCAATACCTGACAAAATGTGTCAAGTGATTTTGCAACGGTATGGATTTTAAATGTAGTTTTCCTCAAAATCAGCAGCCTCCGTATCATTTCTCTTATTTATTTATTTATTTATTCAGACTTGCACTTGTAAATGTTTTGTCAGCATGTTATCCATCTGCCAGTTTTTCTCGGGATTACGAATTAATAAGCAAGTTTGTTCTTGTTTTAAACCCGACAGATGTGTTAAACACAGGCCTACCTCCTTGAATAACGCATCCAATGACCCTTTTACCATACAGCATCAAATGTCTGTGGTTTTTCCAAGGCCCTGGGCTCTAAGTGTTTATTTGGCCCCAGGAGGTGCCCACTCAGACAGATGTATTCTGAACTGGACTAATAGGAGCATTTCATTCCTGTTCAGGCCCACTACAACACGGGCTCTAGGCCCTTTGTAACACGCAAGACAAGAAAGGCCTTGTGGAGTTGCACTTGAAGCTCTGCATGGGAGGACAGTGTGTCTCTGCTCTGAGCATGCATCATGCTCCTGTCTACTTGGTATTTGGGACATGGAGAGATGTTCTGCAATTGTTTGTGTTCCGGGCCCCAGTGAATGTCTCAGACCCCAGTTATCCCCAGTCTTTGTCATCACAGCATTTTGGAGATTAAATCCGTAATGGCATTTCTGGTGGTCTATTCTGATGCCTGCCCTTAAGCTTCTTTTGAAAGCTGACTGGACTTTTTCTAAGAGGAGAGTGGGAGAGAAAACGAAACCTCTGATAGATTAGATTTTTGGTATTTTGGCTTTTTTTGTTCTGGTTGGAGTGTTTAAGGAGATCTAGTACTGCTACCGAGTCAATGTACAAGGTGGTTGAGGTGATATGTACATGTAGGTAGGGGTAAAATGTATTAGGCATTCAGGATTGATAATAAATAGAGTAGCAGCAGTGAAAGTGTGTGTGTGGCGTCAATATGCATGTGTGTGAGCGTATGTAGTCTGTGTGTGTTGGAGTATCAGTGTAGTGTTGGAGTATCAGTGTAGTATGTGTGAGTGTGTGGGTAGAGTCCAGTGAGTGTGCATAGAGCCGGTGCAAGAGAGTCAGTGCAAATAAAAAGGGGGTCAATGCAAATAGTCAGGGTAGCCATTTGATTAACTGTTCAGCAGTCTTGGGGTTAGAAGCTGTTCAGGAGCCTTTTGGACCCAAACTTGGCGCTCCGGTACCGCTTGCCTTGCAGTAGCAGAGAGAACAGTCTATGACTTGTGTGGCCCTGTGATAATGAGTCGGTGAACATATCTAATAGTAATGGGGCGAGTTGATCAGATTTTTTCAAATGAAAATCAACGGGGAAGCCATCAGGGCCTGGGGCCTTGCCACTTTGCATTAACTTTAGACCCTTTGTTATCTCATCAAGTTGCAGAGGGTTGTCCAGAACTTTACTCATGTCCATATCAATGGATGGGATATCCAAGTTATCTAAAAAGTTGTCCATAGCCGTATTATCTGATGGGGGTTCAGATTTGTAGAGGTTACAATAAAATGACATGAAAGTTGAATTAATATTAGATGGATCACTTGTACAATTACGAGAGGAGTCATATACCTGAGAGAGAAGATGAGATGCTGACTGGCGTTTAAATTGGTGTGACAAGAGGCGACTGGCCTTGTCACCATATTCGTAGTACGTCCCCTTTGTTTGTTGTAACAGAAACTCTGCTTTATCAGTGGGAAGAAGATTAAATTGAGTTTGAAGTTTCAGCCTCTCTGCGTATAGTTCAGGGGATGGTGAAGTTGAATATTGCCGGTCTTTTTCCAAGATTGAGTCCACCAATTCCTGATGTTTCAGTTTTCTTTGTTTGACATAATGAGCATTGTAAGAAATTATCTTTCCCCGTAACACAGCCTTGAAACTTTCCCAAAGAATAGAAGGGGAGGTGTCATCATTTTTATTTGTTTGAATGAATACATCTATATTGGTCGAAATAAAGTCACAGAATTCTTTGTTAGAGAATAGAGTTGTGTTAAATCTCCAATTTGACAGTTTTTTTTGCATTCGGAGTAAGTGCTAAGTCCAGAATGTGGGGGGAATGGTCCGAAATCACTATCGCAGAATATTCTGTAGTTTCAATTGAGGGGAGAAGGGCTCTATCTAAAAAAGTAGTCTATGCGTGAGTAGGCTTGATGAACATGAGAAAAGTAGGTATTTTGTGACCGGTGGAGGAAGTGCCATGGATCAACACAAACCATTTGGGTCATGAATGTAGAAAGAACTTTTGCCATCCCGCAAGGAGTAAGTGTTCTGAGATTAGACCGGTCAAGTCTTGGTTCAATAACCCATTTAAGGTCCCTGCCGAAGATGAGGCGGTGGGTGTCAAGATTAGGGAGAGAGGCTAAAAGAGATGTCATAAATCTAGTGTCATCCCAGTTAGAGGAGCAAACATTCGCAAGTACTACAGGGGTTTGGAAGAGGGTGCTACTAACTATTGTATAACGTCCTCCAGGATCTGAAATTATCTGTGAGGGTGAAAACTGTACTCGTTTGTGAATCACTATTGCTGTTCCCCTGGCTTTTCTGTTAAAATTAGAATGAAAAACCTGTCGAACCCATGCTTTACGCAATCTAGTATGGTTGTTAACACATAGGTGCGTTTCTTGAAGAAATGCGATATCAGTATTCAGGCTCTTCAGATGTGAAAATACTCTGGAGCGCTTAATTTGTCCCCCATAACCGCAAATGGTCCATGTCACCAGTCTGATTGGAAGCCCTAAAGTACCATCTTGACTTGTTGTTGAACTAGACATTAATCCGTATAAGAGGAGAAATCAAATGAGAAAGAGATTGAGAGAGGAGCAGCATGAGCAAAACATCTGAATAAAAAATGTATAAAATCCCCCCCCCCCAAAAAAAAAAGTACCCCTCCCCACCATCCCAAACATAAATTAAAATGATAGTACAACACCCTTCAAAAAATAAAAAGGGAAAAATACAAATCCTAAACTCGTCTCTATGAACGAGATGAGCAGCAGGAATTCTCTCTTACTCAGCATTCGTTGATTACCCTACATGTGCAGTGAGGTCAAACCGGCCTAGGAAAGAAGTGACATACGACCTTGAAATTTAAAAAAATTAAATATGTCAATAGGCAAGTGTACATTTTGGGTCACAGTTTAAACAACGAGTATAAACTTCAGCTTCAGTTATTGAAAAATGTTAACAGCGATCAGTGGCATTTCAATGGCCATAAAATGAATGCAGTCCGCTAGGTGTTGCCACAGGGCTGAGTAATGAGAAACGTTTTAAATTAACCAGTAGGCTATGAAAATTGTCAGTCCCTGTATTGGTAAATTGTTAAACGTCGTTAGGAGGAAACAATTCAATAAAAGTATACAAACGGACAACTAGCATTTTGGATATGTACAATTAAGCAAACGAACCATGGGTCTAAACTCTTCAGCTAGTGCAACAATTAAACAAGAGTACAATTTGGAAGAGAGGAGTGATAGTATTAAGACTCCAATGTCGTAGTGGAGTCCAAGATAAAGTGAATGTAACTCAGGACCTGTCAGTGACCAACATCACCAATCATGGCCAACATAAACCACGGTAGTTCAGAGTAACCATAAAAATAAAGAGTAAAAAATACAATTCAAATATTGTATATATCAAGCAGATCCCAAATGAAAAATGTATATACACAAATATTGGTGGACAGGATCAGTGTCTAACTAGCTAGTAACATTGGTATCCAAAATGACCTAAAGGATGCCAAACTGCAATGTAGGCTGTAGATTGCCATTAGTGGAGCAGCAAGTTCAAAGGCTTAGTAAAATGAAAGAAATCAAAATGCTGCGCTTTTAACAGCGATTGTCATTGTTGAAGAAACTAAGCAAGATCCACTAGAAGTTCAAAGAGCAGTGAGATAGTATAGTATGTCATTGTCAATAACAGAAGCGAGTTATGTGCTGCTTCAAACATACCTACTGTAGCTAGCAAGCTTTAGCATAGGATTGTTTAACGAGAAATGGATCGATAGATGGCCATAGATGTATGTAGCCTAGTGTCCACACGGTCACAATAACTAACGTTACTCACATAATACAGGCAGGTAAGAAATAATCCCAATTCAGGCATTCAATGTATGCGCTGTTGGTAGAAAGACTCAGCTTCTTCAGGATAAAAAAAAAAAATGGACCTCGCCATTAAAGGTGACATGGAGTTGGGCAGGATAAATCAGGACAAAGCGGAAACCCTTCTTGTACAGAGTGGACTTGATGTTGTTGAATGCAGCCTGTTTCTTCGCCAAGCTAGAATTGAAATCCTGGTAGAACTTGATATTGTGGCCTTGGAAAGTGATGTTCCCTTGCCCATCGAAGAACGAGCTCCTTTTCTTTGTATCAATGGAACCGCATTATGATGGGACGCGGTTGGCAGCCCGGGCAAGGTTTCGATGCAAGGCTGCGGTGGGCTCTATCGAGTTCAGGGAGATTGGGAAAAGCCTCATTGCCCAAAACTTCCTTGAACTGCTCCGCCATGAACTGGGTTGGATATCCTGTCTCAGAATCCTCTGGCAGTCCAATCATGTGGATATTCTGGCGTTTTGAACATGAAATCAAATCTTCCACTTGTAGCTGCAGAGACTTGTTGGCGGCGGCCACATCGTCAAGCCTGGTTTCCAGCGTAGTGAGTTGGTCATTGTGGCCCGAGAGCCCGGCTTCAACTTCGGCCAGTGTGGTAGCATAAGATGCCACAGAACGCTGGATGGTTTCCATGGTTGCCTAAATTGGAGCCAGTGCAGCCAGCCATACTGCCTAACTTTCACATGATTTCGCCAGCTCTCTGACAAGGATCTCCAGTGTTATCGGGTTAACCGTATCGCCTTCAGTGAAGATGGGGTGGTAGCCATTTTAGCTGAAGTTGATTTGGTGGAATGTGACGTTTTTTCCGTTGATTTTCCAAAGCGTGTGACTTGTTTGCTCATGCTAACTTAGGTACACGCTTACTGGGTAGTAAAAATGACTTTTGAGGTCATGAGAAGTATGAATTTAGGCGATATTGAGGATTATTTACAAAAGTTGTTGAAGAGACCTTGTGCGACTTCTTTCTACATTGCTCAACCGGACGCCTCTGGTATATAGGTTCTGGATGCCAGGGAGCTCAGCCCCAGTGATGTACTGGGCTGTACGCACTACCCTCTGTAGCACCTTTATGGTCAGTTGCCATACCAAGCGGTGATGCAGCCAGTCAATGTGCTCTCAGTGGTGCAACTGTAGAACCTTTTGAGGATCTGTGTGCGGAAACCACTGGCACACCCCGTTTAAATCACTTAAAATTATTCTCATTGACTCCACATACAATTTGGACGAAGTGTATTCCATGCAGGGTTTTAAACTCTACTGGGTTATAGTGTTTTATACTGGCCTGTGTTTCTCAGACAGCATGCCGTGCAAGAGGTGCATCTGACAGGTTTCACAGACATGCTGGTGAGAAAGAACAACGTTATTCCACAGTGTCTGATGATTCAAAACAGACATTCAGCCTGTCCTACCTCACACTTTCACTTCGAGTCACGACTGCAGTATACAGGCAACCAACATATATATATGCCCATCGTCTAAAATTTGGCATTTAGTGGGGCGAACAACAAAATGCTTCACAGTTGACTAGTTAATTCAAATGCTTATAGCTAAAGTGTAGGAGACTATTTGTGGCAGTGTGGAAAAGACGGTCCAATAATTGACTGTGATCAGATTACTTTATAGCCATTTGGAGATATTGAATTACTGAATATGACCTACATACAAGCTCAGTACCTCAGATTGCAAATGCTAATTCCTATTGAATGCCATGCCGTCTGCTCCTTGTAAATGACTTTTCTTTCTGTAGACATGTCTGTAGTTAATGGTTGAGTGTGTGTAGTCGACATGCTTCTACAGCATGGAGCTGCTGTGTGTGATTGACACACAGTGATCTACCCCACCACCACTTCCGTCCTCCTATCTGTCTCTCAGGTGGAGTCAAATTTCAATAAATCAATCAATCAGTAGTCTGAATATCATCTGCCTTTTAACGGCTCTATACCTGTGTCTGAAACCTCTTGAGGAATGAAGTCTCAACCTCATATTAAAGTGGAATTCTCCCACAGCCAAATCAGCTCAGGGCTGAAAACAGATAACGAAAGAACACTGTTGCCTTTTCTGTCTGAGAGGCTTCATGTTTACCCCTCAGTACATGTCTGTCTGGCACTATAATTGTCTGGATTGTTTTACAAAAGTAAAGTTAACAGTACAAACCAATTGTAATTTATTATGTAGCATTTGATATTTGACAGTTCTTCATCTTTATTTCCTCAATGTATCATTATTTCCAAGAAAATAAATAGCATTGTTAATATACTTAATCTGTTTACTGTCATTTGTAAAACCAGACAACAAAGCTTTAAGCTACACATGATCCTCATGATCACTTTTGTTGTGTTATTTGTTGAATTTAATAGGGAGGCTTTTCAGAAAAGAGGATTTGGTTGTTAAGGCAGTGCAAATTAATGTTAATGATATAGATTTGAATCATAACCCCTGTGGCCCCCCCCCCCCCCCCCAGTCTTTTTTCTGCGTTGATGTTAAGCAGACCCCCCCCCCCCCCAGGACACCCCCAGCACTTTCCTTACCCACACACTTACTTATGGAGCATTGCCTAGATTAGCCCACTCACCCACTCATAGCTGTATACAGAAAGTCCTTTTTTTAATGGACTTTTTCAAGTTTTGCCTCAAGGCAAATGTTATGATAGATCTTGGTAAATGATGTGCACAGTTAGTCAGAAGCAGTAAACTGGACAAGGAAGAATGTGCTCTTGATGTAGATTAAGTTAAGATAGTCTGTCTTGGTGAGTTATGTCCAGAAGAGATATGCTTACTGTATGAATAACAGAGCCCATGGGATGTTTATGTCCTAGGCCTCAGTTTATTTTTCCCCCTCTTGTGTGGTATATTTGACGACGTTCGAGAAAAGTAGTTCCCCCACACTTCTCTCCATGCAACTCCTAACAGGCCCCCAACTGATTCCAGTATTTGTGTTCCCAAGGTCCACTCAGGACTTCCCCCCCCCACATGTGGTTTAGGTTAACCAGCTCTGTGAGTTTGAACTGAAATTAACAGGATCATTTGGGTAAAGCCAGCCATTTTGAAGGACAGAACACTGTATATTTCTGGGGACATGACAACTTGATTGTAGATACAATAAGGTGGAAAAAATAGAGGTTCCTAGCCCATACATGTACATTATCCTCATCTGACATAACATGGGACTGAATTTGAAGCTGTCAGACGCACCTTGGCTTAAAGCCTCATTAGTATTCTGAATGGAGGTGCGGGTGCTGGATGTTCATCCCTTGTTTGTCAGTGACATCATTTACATCCAGCTGAGAACTTTGATAGGGTCAAGGTAACCCAGCAGGTTAACATTATCTCATGGCAGTCCATCTCTAATGAAGAAATGTGAACATCTACAGCAGCCTAGAGATGAGGGTTAAATAGCTGTGATTCTGCTGCTTGGGAGAAGCCCAATCGGATTACCCAATCAGAATTATGTTGCTTGGAAAACAATGGCTCTACCACGCTTAATGCAATGTTTCAAAGGTAGCTCATACTGTGTGTGTCGATGATGATGGAATAAAAAATGATTATTTTCACAGCTCTATTTGAAATATAATCCTGAAAGCAGTGTATTTTGTTCTAGCTCTGTTTGTATGTTAATTCTTGAAAGCCTTTTCCAATGGGGTGTTTCTTCTCCATGGATAACATTGGACTGTTGTTTCTCCTACCCCTCCTAAAGGCTGAAAACAAGCAACAGAGGAGCTGAGAAGCAGAGAAGGGAATATTTCATGTATATTGTTTCAATTCAGCATACCTCTTTGTGGACTGCCAATTCAGCAATCCTTTTGACCTTGCTCCTTTGTTTTGTGTGTGGAAATAGGAACATTTTTACTTTCAAGGCATTCCAAGTCATCTTTAAAAAAACAACAGTTTTTAGGTATTTCTCAGAGGCTGTCTTTATCCTTGTTTTTTGTCTGTGAGAGTTTGTCTTCTCTGTCAGGGTCTTTTATTAAGAGGTTAAAACATTAGTGCAGAAAAAAATCTGAGGTAGAGAAATGGAAAGCATCAAACTGTTTTAAGAAGGTGATAAATTAGAGCAAAGTTCAGAGAAGTAATGCTCCAGGGTCCTGGCATTTCTGTGCCTGGGCCTCCACTCTCCATTAACATTGGCCCACATTTAACCTCGGAGTGTCATTAGGAAAATCACTCACTGTTCACTGACTTGCCCTCCTCAGAGTACTTTTGCACTAGATTAATCAGGAAATTGGCTTCTTCCTTTTCTCATTCTCTGTCTGGGCAACGTCAAGCTTGAAGGTAAGGTTTGTTGCTCAAACCGTATTGTTTGCGCCAGTTTGAGTTGTGTCAAACACATAAAACAAATGCCAAGAAAAGTCCAAAGTGAGCCAATGCTTTTCTAACGTCATTGCTGGTTCGAAATGTTTACTTGTCACGGAGCTTAAAACTGAAAACCACTAATGCTTGACATACAGTGCATTCTGGAAGTATTTCGACCCCTTAACTTTTTCCAGATGTTGTTATGTTACAGCCTTATTCTTAAATAGATTAAATTAATGTTCTTCCTCATCAATATGCACACAAAACCCCATAATGACAAAGTAAAAATTGATTTGTAGAAATGTTTGCAAATTTCTAAAAGAAAAATTACTGAAATGTCACATTTACATAAATATTCAGACCCTTTACTCAGTACTTTTGCTGAAGCACCTTCAACAGCGATTACAGCCTTGAGTATTCTTCGAACTTGAGCTCAGGTGCATCCTGTTTCCATTGATCATCCTTGAGATGTTTCTACAACTTGATTGGAGTCCACCTGTGGTAAATTCAATTGATTGGACATGATTTAGAAAGGCACAAACCTGTCTAAATAAGGTCCCACTGTTGACAGTGCATGTCAGAGCAAAAACCAACCCATGAGGTTGAAGGAATTGTCCTAGAGCTCTGAGACTGATTGTGTCGTGGCACCGTTCTTGGGAAGGGTACCAAAACATTTCTGAAGCATTGAAGTTCCCCAAGAACACAGTGGCCTCCATCATTCTTAAATGGAAGACGTTTGGAACCACCAAGACTCGCCCTAGAGCTGGCCGCCTGGCCAAACTGAGGAATTGGGGGAGATGGGCCTTGGTCAGGGAGGTGACCAAGAACCCGATGGTCACTCTGATAGAGCTCCAGAGTTCCTCTGTGGAGATGGGAGAAGCTTCCAGAAGGACAACCATCTCTGCAGCACTCCACCAATCAGGCCTTTATGGTAGAATGACCAGACGAGTCCACTCCTCAGGACAGGCACAGGACAGCCCGCTTTGAGTTTTCCAAAAGGCACCTAAAGGACTCTCAGACCATGAGAAACAATATTCTCTAGTTTGATGAAACCAGATTTAACTCCTTGGCCTGAATGCCAAGTGTCATGTCTGGAGGAAACTTGGCACCATCCCTACAGTGAAGCATCATTGCTGAAAACCTGCTCCAGAGCGCTCAGGACCTCAGACTGGAGGGAAGGTTCACCTTCCAACAGGACAATGACCCTAAGCACATAGCCAAGACAACGCAGGACCGTCTTCAGGACAAGTTTCTGAATGTCCTTGAGTGGCCCAGCCAGAACCCGATCAAACATCTGTGGAGAGACCTGAAAAGAGCTGTGCAGCGACACTCCCCATCCAACCTGACAAAGCTTGAGAGGATCTGCAGAGAAGAATGGCTGAAACTCCCCAAATAAAGGTGTGCCAAGCTTGCAGCATGATACTCAAGAAGACTTGAGGCTGTAATCGCTACCAAAGCTGCTTCAACAAAGTACTGATTTAAAGGGTCTGAATACTTATGTAAATATGATATTTCAGTTTTTTTCTAAAAACCTGTTTTTGCTTTGTCATTTTTGCTTTGTCATGGGGTATTGTTTGTACATTGAGGGGAAAAAACACAATTTAATCAATTTTAGAATAAGGATGTAACGTAACAAAATGTGGAAAAAGTCAAGGGGTCTGAATGAACTCCTATGTAAGTGGATGCGGCAGAGGACTTTGGTGACAGATTAAACTCTTTCTCAGATCCTTTGTAAGTAGCTTGGTTTTGGATGCCACCTGAACCTGTCAGTGCTGTGATCGTCTTGGGTCTTTGATGTGAGCACATGGTTTAGTCACAGTCTCTCCTCAGAAACAGGACATGGTTCAGGATACAAGATCACAGTTGTCCTCTCAGTGAAGTAGATTAGCAGAAGTGTTGGGGAATTATGATGAATCGTACATAACTGAGGATCTTTACTCTAATCTGTTCCTCAATCCCTCTTTGTCAAGACTTGGGAGCCTTCCGATTTCAATGTTTTCTCCCCAATTTGCTTTTTCATGCTAAGAAAACACTGTTTCCCTGTATGAACACGTCATGGCAAGTTGATTTTAGGGGGAGGGTGGTTTAAAACCCATTCCCTAGCCATGCAGCTTATCAGGTCTTCCCAAAGTGTCTGTGTGCCTTCTTGGCTCTTGTCCACTTCTGTATGTTGTGGGCCAGAGTCACTCTGTATGTTGTGGGCCAGAGTCACTCTGTGTGTTGTGGGCCAGAGTCACTCTGTGTGTTGTGGGCCAGAGTCACTCTGTGTGTTGTGGGCCAGAGTCACTCTGTGTGTTGTGGGCCAGAGTCACTCTGTGTCAATCGAAGGAGCACAGAACCAAGAACACTAATCTCTCCTTTGATAGAGAGGGGTTTGAGGGGAGGACTCTGTTGAACACTGAAATACTTTGCACCATAGGCTTGACATTGAAAATTACATTTTGTAGTTTTGTGTGTAGAGTTTTACATACTTCAGCTTTTTTGTTCATCCTTATCAATACAAGTATTCTTATGATTCGTCCTTACCAACTCGTTCGCCCAGAACCTGTTGTGTGGGGTTTTTAATCACACAAAGGAAACACTTTCATTAATAAGACCCCAATTCATTTACCCATGTGCGTGTCATAGTAGGCTTTTTTTGAGTAGTTTGTGCCATGTTGTTTACAGTGATGTGTCTTGGCAGGTATTTAATTGTAAGACTGTGGACTCCCAGGCCTGACAGGCTGTCTTAATGAAGAGGCTGTCTGAACTGTGGTGATGATACGGGGTGACAGAGTCTTCCAGCGTGGAACCAGGGTGCATGCAGGGAAGTTGGAGGTCTGTTCTCGCAGCCCTTGTATATGTGATCCTTCATATCCCCCGTCAGAAACTCTGTCAAGGGCGGTTAGCCCAGATCTTTTGATTGATTTCCCCCCTTTTCTCCTGCTTGATGTATCACCAAATTGTTTTAACTAGTGTGATGGAAAAGGCCTTCCTATCACCTTCCTGTAGGTGGAGGAAGTGATAAACCGAGATGGCTAAAACTTCACTTCCTCTCACATATTTCCAGGTCTCTATTAATATTTGATTGCCACCTCAAATGCAATGCGTAATTACAAATATCTTTGTATTGTGACATTTGACCCCAGGTAGTTCATCTTTTTTACTGGGCATACACTGCGGCACACAGTTTGCTCAAGGAAATTGTGTTAGTGATTGCCAACACAGAACCAGAGGCAAATTCCAGGGAGTGCGGATGGCAGTTATGCTATCAAACGGCGATTTTCAACACAACATATATTTTCGCTCAAGTGGTTCAACTATTATAGACGGTGAAGCACATTGAAAGATCTCAAAGAAAAGAATGTCTGACTTTACTTTGGTTTGGACATTGTCAAAGTGTTACCTTTACAAAAACATTCAATTATATATGCTATCCAATTATATTTGTATTCAAACATAGAATGTGTTAATATTTAGCTCTGATTAATAAACCCTCATAGTGCCTGCAAAAAAACTGTCAGTCAAAGCCTCTGGTAATAGATAAAAATGTATTTTGTGAATTATTTGTTCTTTGTCCATAAACTATGCTCTATATACATATATGATCTATGCATCTCTCTCTATAGGGATCCTATAATTTACCTTTTAAATAAATAAATAAATTCTATATGTAATTCTATGACTGAGGCCAATGATCTCTGTGGCTCTGTGTGTATGCAGGCAGCGATGGTGTAGTGTCGCTTCAGTATACACAAGACACCCTTGTGTAAATCCCCCAGCCAGCCCAGTGTGGCCCTGAATTTAAAGGCTAATCTAATAGACAGTGATGACTCTGTAAGTGGAGGGTCTGCTAGTGTTTCTGGCTCTGCTGCTTACTCACATATTTTGACAATTCGAAGCCCACAATGAATGTTAATTACCCGCAGTTTAACCTCTAACCTCCTGAAACGTCCACAGAATCTACAAAATGCCACATCTTACTTTGCGGAAAACGGCCGGTTGAATTGCTCTGTGGCTGAAGAGTATTTTTGGAGATGTAGATTTGCTTTAAATTAACTGTCCAGTGTTTCCAGATTTCCATGAAATATGACCTATAATTAATTACAATATAAATGAAGTTTTCCTTACAAAAAAATGTATTATGGTAAAAATCTGCTTTTTCTGTGTTGGAATGGTGTGGGCGTACCCCAACAACAGAATGGTGTGGGCATATACCAGTCAATAAAAATATTAATGCGAGAAGACAAACTCGGACGACGCTGGGCCAATTGTGCACCGCCGTATGGGACTCCCGATCACGGCTGGTTGTGACAGAGCCTGGGATCAAACCCAGTTCTGTAGTGACGCCTCTAGCACTGCGATGCCTTAGACCGCTGCACCACTCTGGAAACCCAGAATATTAACTTTTGAAAGTGAGAAACCCAAATCTCAAGTCATTTTGCAACTCAACCCTCATTCTGGTTTATTTTGCCTAACATGCCACAAAAATGTAGACTTTTTTTTATAGTACCTATGCTCCAGACATCCATGTTGTAGTTTATTATATGTCATGGAGGTATGTGCATGCTCTGTCTGAGTATGAATATTTATTTTTAACCCCACTTGAGTGACACAGATGTGTTAGTGGGGTCAATAGCCACCACTTTATCTCTAGGATCGCTGCAGATTCATGTGATGAAGTAGGAAAGAACATTTTATAGAGGTATTTCAGGGTAATGGCATTGCTCAGAGGATCCGTCTATAGCTGTATTGGACATATACACAACCCCCCCCCCCAATCCCACTGAAGTAATTGTGACAGGTGACACACTTAAACTTTGCCACACATTTGCCCATGGTGTCACTGATGGAGAAAACAGAGTTGGGGGAGTTTGGATATTGTTTTTTTAAGATGAGTTGAATCATTACCAGTCAGGATTCAAACATGTAGTCATAGTAATTGGACGATCTCTGACTGCGTGTTGCCTTCCGCCTTCCTGGCTATGTGCTGTCGTTAGCATGGCTGAACCTATGGCTGACAGTAGTCAATTACTCTGTGGAAATGAAGATGAATTGATGACGCAGGTCACTCACGCTGATTCACAGTGAAAGAGGAGGTTCTTTAATCAATCATCAATGCCGACTCATCAGATGCTGTTACCCAAATGAAAGGAGATCACAGGCTAATTGAAATGAAAGCAGTTAGTTAAAGTCCTAAAGTAGTTTGGTCAATGTTTTTTTTAAATCAGGTTTACTGTTCTACTCTAGAGTTGATCTTGACATTTTAACATTAACATTTTAATTCATAATTAGTTTTTATTCTGTTCGATTCTACCCGTTACTGGATGGTCTTGAATATTAATTAACTTAACCAGTTAACATCATGTACTATTTCGTGATGTTGCCGTGATTAGCATCACAGAGTAAAGGGCAGTCATTCAGTATATTAATGTATTGTTTATATCTGCCTGTTACAATACTCCTTTTTACTAATCTCATCAGATAATTAAACCACATGTTGATGTAAAAGTACATCACTTTACGCACGATATCCCTTTAAAACTGTTTTTGTCGTAACATTGGCTGGCCAAATTTCATCGAGTGAGAGAGAATGCACAGAATGGCCGTTTTTGGAGCAACAGGCTTGGGGTCAGCACATGGGAGTGTGGATGTAGCATGTGGGAGTTCTCAGGGCTGGATGTGTTATTAGTCACAAGGAGGCAGATGGAGGTAATGTCTGTTCCATACAGCGCTATACCCCTCCTGTTGACTGAAGACCCACACTGTTTGTGTTGGGTATCCCCACGCCCCATTTTAAAACCAGAATGAAAAGTCTTGCTGAGAACTAAGGTAATGCGATGGAGTGGTACGTGGGTCGTTCTGGTACTGCACTGGTGCAAAACTGGGGGAGGAGGATCACTCAACTGTCCGGGGTCACTCAACTGCATCCCATGATGCTCTGTGAACTGGATCTGTCAGGAAGTGTAGGGGGCATGAGTGTCCTCGCCGCTCTGCCCTATAGTGTCAGTGCCTTGCTAGCCTAGGATATAGTCCCAGTGATGCTGTGGTAGATGATCCAGGATTCTGTGATCTCAACCTTTTTTGCTAAATCAATAATTTTCTGCATATTATGCGAGGGCTTGCAAAACTGACCAATAACCACATTATTTCCGCATAAAACAGTCAAATCATTGACCCAAAACTGACCAATCACCGTACTATTTCCGCATAAAACAGTCAAATCATTGACCCAAAACTGACCACTCACCGTACTATTTCCGCATAAAACAGTCAAATCATTGACCNTTCCGCATAAAACAGTCAAATCATTGACCCAAAACTGACCACTCACCGTACTATTTCCGCATAAAACAGTCAAATCATTGACCCAAAACTGACCAGTCACCATACTATTTCCGCATAAAACAGTCAAATCATTGACCTAAAACTGACCAATCACCGTGCTACAAAAAGAGGGCTCGCAATTTCCACCGTTCACTGCATATTTACTGCATAATATAGACAAAATCATTGCATATTGCATTGTAAAATGTCAGAATTGCCGCATCAGGCCCTGCTGTAGTTTTTGACATGTTTTAATGCCTCAGGTGCTATCATAAGTGTTGTTGTCTTATGGGTGTAGCCAGTGTCTGAACTGAACAGCTGAGGTTCTGGAGATAAGAAACCTTTTAGTTGGCTTTGATGGGTGCCCTCATTAAGTTCACCTCCCATGGCTGTTGATCCACTGGCACGGTGGCATGGTGACACCAGTGGAGAGGGGGTGTGGGCCGAGGCTGTCACCTCAATGCGTCGTCCTCCTGTGCAGATTTCAGTGGACATTATACCATCAGCCTGGCTCGGCATTGTTGATGCTCTCTTTCTGTGATTTATAGAGCCATACTGGAGAGGAGGCCTGGGGTCACGTGTTTAAATGCAGATGGATCGAACCCTCTGTGCCTTGGTCACCATCACTTAGACTCCTGCCATTTGAAGACACAAGCCATTTGACTTACCATAACCGTTGCATTTTAGACAACTGGTTATGTTATAAAATGTGCATACTTTGTGCATACTTTTATCTGCAAAGTACAGTCACTGATCCTGAACTGAAGAATAGTCATAAATTCCTGTAATTCGATATTTTATATCAACATTATTTGAGGGTAAGAGGCAGCTGGTCTCCAGCTCGTCTCCGTGCCCTACTCCAAACACTGGTCCTCCACCGCAGCTTGCCTGCCTCCATGCCCGACTCGGTACTGTGCTGTCCAGTGGGTGATGTGTGGTGTGGGGCGGCTATATGCGTCTGGGGCTGGAGGGTGGTGAACAGGGGGTCTAACCAGATGGCCCACAGCCCCCCCCCCCCTTCCACCAACTCTCAGAAGACAGACCGCAAATAGCATCTTCACTCTAATGACCCTGATGGCTTTACTTCACCAGAGGCACTTTCTCTGCCCCAGGATCTCTCCTCCAAGTGCCCATGCAGGAAATGGAATCGGATCCTACACTCATCATGTTAATCTGCATTTCTCCACTTCACATGCAAAGTACAGGGGCATAATCTAAAAAACCGAAAGAGTAAGTTTAAAAAATAAAAATAAACGTTTTTTTCGCTCCCCCAACTGAGCTCTATTGCTCATTCCATTGGTAACTGCTCGGCATATGACCATAAGGCGCTACAGAGGGTATTGCATACAGCCCAGTGCATCACTGGGGCCAAGCTTCCTGCCATCCAGCATCTACAGTTGAAGTCGGAAGTTTACATACACTTATGTTGGAGTCATTAAAACTCATTTTTCAACCACTCCACAAATTTCTTGTTAACAAACTATAGTTTTACAAAGGCGGTTAGGACATCTACTTTGTGCATACGCAAGTCATTTTTCCAACAATTGTTGGATTATTTCACTTATAACTCACAATCACAATTCCAGTGGGTCAGAAGTTTACATACACAAAGTTGACTGTGCCTTTAAACAGCTTGGAAAATGTTGGTTAATTATGTTCTGGCTTTAGAAGCTTCTGATAGGCTAATTGACATCATTTGAGTCAATTGGAGGTGTACCTGTGGATGTATTTCAAGGCTACCTTCAAACTCAGTGCCTCTTTTTTTGACATCATGGGAAAATCAAAAGAAATCAGCCAAGACCTCAGAAAAAAGTAGACCTTGTAGACCTCCACAAGTCTGGTTCATCCTTGGAGCAATTTACAAACGCCTGAAGGTACCACGTTCATCTGTACAAACAATAGTACGCAAGTATAAACACCATGGGACCACGCAGCCGTCATACCGCTCAGGAAGAAGACGCGTTCTGTCGCCTAGAGATGAACGTTTTTGGTGCGAAAAGTGTAAATCAATCCCAGAACAACAGCAAAGGACCTTGTGAAGATGCTGGAGGAAACAGGTACAAAAGTATCTATATCCACAGTAAAACAAGTCCTATATCGACATAACCTGAAAGGCCGCTCAGCAAGGAAGAAGCCACTGCTCTAAAACTGCCATAAAAAAGCCAGACTACGGTTTGCAACTGCACATGGGGACAAAGATCATACTTTTAGGATTCATTTCCTCTGGTCTGATGAAACAAAAATAGAACTGTTTGGCCATAATGACCATCGTTATGTTTGGAGGAAAAAGGGGGATGCTTGCAAGCCGAAGAAACACCATCCCAACCGTGATGCACGAGGGTGGCAGCATCATGTTGTGGGGGTGCTTTGCTGCACTGGTGCGCTTCAAAAAATAGATGGCATCATTAAGGAGGGAAAATGATGTGGATATATTGAAGCAACATCTCAAGACATCAGTCAGGAAGTTAAAGCTTGGTCTCAAATGGGTCTTCCAAATGGACAATGACCCCAAGCATACTTCCAAAGGTGTGGCAAAATGGCTTAAGGACAACAAAGTCAAGGTATTGGAGTGGCCATCACAAAGCCCTGACCTCAATCCCATAGAAAATGTGTGGGCAGAACTGAAAAAGCATGTACGAGCATGGAGGCCTACAAATCTGACTCAGTTACACCAGCTCTGTCAGGAGGAATGGGCCAAAATCCACCCAACTTATTGTGGGAAGCTTGTGGAAGGCTACACTAAGCCTTTGACCCAAGTTAAACAATTTTAAGGCAATGCTACCAAATACTAATTGAGTGTATGTAAACTTCTGACCCACTGTCAATGTGATGACAGAAATAAAAGCTGAAATAAATCATTCTGTCAACTATTATTCTGACATTTCAAATTCTTAAAATAAAGTGGTGATCCTAACTGACCTAAGACAGGGAATTGTTACTAGGATTAAATGTCAGGAATTGTAAAAACTGAGTTTAAACGTATTTGGCTAAGGTGTATGTAAACTTTCGACTTCAACTGTATATACTACGCTGTGTCTGAGGAAAACCCCGAAAATTGTCAGACTCCAGTCACCCAAGTCAGACTGTTTTCTCTGCTACTGCACAGCAAGCGGTACCGGAGTGCCAACTCTAGGTCCAAAAGGCTCATTGACAGCTTGTACCCCCAAGCCATAAGACTGCTGAACAATTAATCAAATGGCCACCGGATTCTCGCTGTTTATTATCTATGCATAGTCATTTCACCACTACCTACATGTACAAATTACCTCGACTAAACTGTACCCTCGCACATTGACTCGGTACCGGTACCCCCTGTATATAGCCTCGTTATTGTTATTTTATTGTGTTACTTTTTAATAATTTTTTACTTTAGTTTATTTGGTAAGTATTTTCTTAACCAACAGTGCAGTTCAAGAATGAGTTAATGGCTTGTAAATAAGCATTTCACAGTAGGTCTACACATGTTGTATTCGGCGCATGTGACAAATAAAGTTTGATTTGATTGAATAGAGTAAGAAGGAGTTGGTCTGAATATAGCTTACAAAGCATGGTGTAGCCAGGTGAGGGTGCAGGTGGTGTCTGAGAGAAAGGGAACATCACTGTGGTTATTAGTGCATCACTGAATCAGGAGAAATTGAGGTCTCAACCTTTGGGGTTTTCTGTGGAAATGCTTGTGGTGGCGTTGACCAGCCATTATAGAGTACATCCTGCAGGTTGCCTGGTGGCTCAGTCCTGTGACAGCTTGATGTATTGATATCCAGCTCACCGAGAAACCATCATCACCAGTGGCCTGGCACTGATGAGATGGGGATGGGAGGTTGATGAGTGTAGTTGGACTTCATATAAGCTCTAAGGATATCCATGTATTCTTTCAGCCAGCCGTGCTCCTCACAGTGAAGCAGCTAGCTCTTATTTTATTACTAAGAAAAACAATATACAGTACACTGTAATTGTGCCGGGCAAACCCAGACCTAGAGATGAATCTTATGTGACTGCATTAGCTCAGCTGTTTCATGGCGGGCTGTTTTTTTATGTGGTCAGCAGTCTTCTCCTCAAACTTTCAATAATTATATTTTTTGGACAGTGCTTCCTTATATAGAATGTTAGGTGTAGAATGTACCAACCACAGGGACTAAAAATGATGGGACTGTTGCACTTCTTGACATTCCCACTTCATAATAGAAATATATTTTTTAAGGCAACTAGAGTCTACAGTAAGGCCCTAAAGCTATTTCCTCATTCAGAATACATTGTGTTCTAACAGTTAAATCACATAAATATTCTCTCCCTGTGTCCGCAGCCCATCAGTTCTTTTAGATGGAAATGCCTCCAGTAAATGATCAAATTGTGTTATTTAATGACATTTCTAAGTGTTTTTTCACAGAGAATCAGGCCATGTACAGTAAATGTTAAACACTCCACTGACCTTTATTTTAAAACGCCTATTTCTATGGTTACAGTGAGAGGAGAGTAGAATACATTTGATCTATAATGAAATCGGGCTTCACTTTTTATGAAGAAATATATTTTATTCAGCCAAATGTGCTTCCTCTCCTTATATAAAAATGCCCATTAGTAATCGGAAGGCTTTTCCATTCTCAATAATATTTAGAGGTCCATTTCGCCATGCAAGTGAATATTAACCAGTACTGTAGTGGTGTGTATAAACATTCTGTCTGAGAGGCATATTCAGAACAAGTCTCTTTATTTCAGACAACATCCCACGGTGCGCTTGTTCCAGCTGAAATTGACACAGTGCCAATTAATTAACCAAGAGCACACTTTGAACAACTGAATTGTGTATGGAAAATATGTGTATAGGTGCCCTTAATTCTCAGCTTCCTAGTCCTCCTCTAGAGGAAAAAAGCTTCATGCATGGCTGAGGCTGGACACATTTTCTCCTCTGTGGACTGGACAATTATCCAAGGGATGGACAATTCGGACGTTGTTTGTTGTCATGTGACCAGAGGCTTGTCACCACTATTCACTGAGGAGACGCACAGAGACAGAACGCAGGCCAACTAGGGCATCATGCCCCTGCACCCATCTACCAGAAGGTTGATTGTCTTTCTTATAGAGAAACAGGGCTCTCTTTAGTTGTCCAATTTAATGGAACTAATGGAACTTGACATTTCTGTTTGTGCTGCCAAAAGGCATGGTGTTTGTGTCTTCCTCAACCTCTAAATAAAGTATTTTTTGTGCTTTATTGTTGGAAGTAGCAACAATGAGCTATACAGATTGGAAGTAGCAAGGATGAGCTACAAAATATGACCAAAGGTCTGTGGACACCTGTTTGTCGAACATCTCAAATCATGGGCATTAATATGGAGTTGGTCCCCCCCTTTGCTGCTATAACAGCCTCCATTCTTTTGGGAAGGCTTTCCACTAGATGTTGGAACATTGCTGTGGGGACTTATTTCCATTCAGCCACAAGCGTTAGTGAGGTCGGGCACGGATGTTGGGCGATTAGGCCTGACTCGCAGTCAGCGTTCCAATTCATCCCAAAGGTGTTCGATGGGGTTGAGGACAGGGCTCTGTGCAGGCCAGTCAAGTTCTTCCACACCGATCTCGACAAACCATTTCTGTATGGACCTTGCTTTGTGCACGGCGGCGGCAGGTAGCCTAGTGGTTTGAGCGTTGGGCCAGTAACCAAAAGGTTGCTGGATCGATTCCCCGAGCTGACAAGGTAAACATATGTTATTCTGCCCCTGAACAAGGCAGTTAACACACTGTTCCCCGGTAGGCCGTCATTGTATATAATAATTTGTTCAAAACTGACTTGCCTAGTTAAATAAAGGTTATATTTTAAAAATGTTAAAAAACAATTGTCATGCTGAAACAGGAAAGGGCCCTCCCCAAACTGTTGCCACAAAGTTGGAAGCACAGAATAATCTAGAATGTCATTGTATGCTGTAGCGTTAAGATTTCCCTTCACTGGAACTAAGGGGCCTGAGCCATGAAAAACAGCCCCAGACCATTATTCCTCCTCCACCAAACTTTACAGTTGGCACTATGCATTCGGCCCGGTAGCGTTCTCCTGCCATTCTCCAAACCCAGATTCGTTAATTGGACTGCCAGATGGTGAAGCGTGATTCATCACTCCAGAGAATGGGTTTCCACTGCTCCAGATCCAATGGCGGTGACTCAAAATGAAGCTCCCGACGAACAGTTCATGTGCTGACATTGCTTCCAGAGGCAGTTTGGAACTCGGTAGTGAGTGAAGACAGAATTTTTACACGCTGCGCGCTTCAGCACTCGGCGGTCCTGTTCTGTGAGCTTGTGCGGCCTACCACTTCGCGGCTGAGCCGTTTCCACTTCACAATAACAGCACTTACAGTTGACCGTGGCAGCTCTAACATGGCAGAAATTTGACAAACTGAATTGATGGAAAGGTGGCATCCTATGACGGTGCCATGTTGAAAGTCACTGAGTGCTTCAGTAAGGCCATTCTACTGTCAATGTTTGTCTATGGAGATTGCATGGCTGTGTGCTCTATTTTATACACCTGTCAGCAATGGGTGTGGCTGAAATAGCCTAATCCATTATTTTGAAGGGGTGCCCACATACCTTTTGTGTATATAGATTGGAAGTAGCAAGGAGCAGCTAGCTATATACGTAGATTGCAGTGTGTTTATCGGAGTTGTGCTGATGACATTTGACTTGCTATAATTTCATATCGCATACATGACTCTTTGGTGCTGACTCTGTATGGGTATTTGAAGTCAAATGATATTAAAAAGATGATTGAAGGCCTCCCGAGTGGCGCAGTGGTCTAAGGCACTGCATCGCAGTGCTAGCTGTGCCCCTAGAGATTCTGGGTTCGAGTCCAGGCTCTGTCACAGCCGGCTGCGACCGGGAGGCCCATGGGGTGGCGCACAATTGGGCCAGCATCGTCCGGGTTAGAGAGGGTTTGGCTGGCAGAGATATCCTTGTCTCATCGTGCACTAGGGACTCCTGTGGTGGGCCGGGCGCAGTGCGCTGACACGGTCGCCAGGTGTACGGTGTTTCCTCCGACACATTGGTGCGGCTGGCTTCCAGGTTGGATGGGCATTGTTTCAAGAAGCAGTGCGGCTTGGTTGTGTTGTGTTTCAGAGGACGCATGGCTCTCAACCGTCGCCTCTCCCGAGTCCGTACGGGATTTACAGCGATGAGACAAGAATGTAACTACTACCAATTGGATACCACGAAATTGGGGAGAAAAAAAAAAATATTGAAGAATATTGTGCTTTCATTTTCACAACAGATGGAAGGAATTTATTTTGGCTTTCTTTTTGCATTACGCCTGGTCATTGCCAGTGTCCTGTAGGGAGAGAGATTTGCAGAATTCTCCTGGAGCACGAGCTGGAATCTAAAGCATACTGCTTGAAAATGAACAAAGACCGTACACCAGCTAGTTTCAATACATACTATATAAGAACAGTAGAACACAATCCGATATCACTGTGGGTTGCATTTGAGGCCATATGAACTGAAAGTGTGTGTGTGTTTAATGCCAGGAGGAGGGTAAATCCTTTCCAACAATGGCTAAGTGTAAATAGCTTTTTGGACTGAATGTCTAGCCCTTGGGTGGTTTCCTCTTATATCTGGGTTGTCCGTCAAGCCTCTGTGGCTGTCCTCAGGCAACTGTGCAATGGGATTGCTTCATGCCTGGAAATACATGAAAGGTATTGGAGGCAGAGGAGGCTCCGCATGGAGGATTGTTTTACACCAATGGCCCCACAAAGTGAATCCCTCTAGCTGTGGCCTATAGTATTTATGTATGGATGCGTGAACAAACATCCAACGAAATGCATCTTTCCAGAACAGTAGCCTCGGAAAGCCTATAGAACATTTTACAGAATATGTAACATTCATAGTAATGATCCTAAATTATTTTCTACCCTTTACTCATAATCGCCGTGGTCTAAAATTGCTCATCAGCTGCTAATTGCCTTGGACTCAAGGTCAAGGTGATGTTATTGAGGAGGGACGTGTATGCCTCGGTGCCTCCACAAATTATCATAATGTGGAGGGACAGAGCTTTAAAAAGAGCCGTGGTGCAGCTAACTTCTTCAGGCCCAAAGCCCCTTGAGAGGACTCTCAATAGCATTGTAATAGTACTCTTCCCTTTGAAAATGGGCATATGAGGCGGTGCGGGTTGGGGGGTAATCACAGAACAACAGTGCCTCTGGTGACTAAATGGAGAGGTATTGTGTGTCTCTGCCCCGAGGCTGCGTCCTCTTACCTGAATGTCTCACACACACTGAATGAGTCAGACGGGTTGGACTCATTTCCTCGTCTCACGTTGTCACTGTACAATAGACCCCAGATGCCCCTGCAAATTCCCTGAGCCACTCCCGTACACAGCCAGCCATAGATGAGGGAGGGCTGACTTTCCAGTGTCCTCTTCTCTTGCTGGTGATTCATGTATGTTAAGTGTAAAGCAAACTATTTCCAGCTCTTTAATGATAGCCATAAAGTTCGTTAAAACTCCCAGTCCTAATTTAACCAGGAATGCCAGGTGGCTCAGATCGTTTTGAAAGCAGAGTTTTTTTGTTTTTTCTGCCCCTAAGTGACGTTTGACCACATTTACAACTGAAGGTGAGCACCCCTCCCCAACCTGTATTGTCTCCATATTATTTATTACTTAATCCACCCAAGAGGTCATTAATGGTTTATTTGACTGGATCATGTTAATGGTTGCTGTAAAGGTCTACTATCATTTATGATGTTCCTTCGCATTCATAACCTGCCATTTCAAATATGAAAATATGAAATGTTTGACTTTTGATTTTTCTGAATAGTCTGGAATTACAACTGGCACAACTGGCTCAGTCATTGCCATGGATATGTATGTGTCTCTCTGAACGGTACCAACGAGCATGCCTGTGGTCTGTTCCATCACTGTGTCCACTTGTTTTATACACTGTGTGATATCGGAGGTTGCTGATCATTGTTTAACTGATGCTGCCTTAATGGACTTCCTGTCCTCGGAGCACAAATTAGTGCACTGTAACTGCTCTTGTCAATCAATGAATAAATGACTCTATGCTACGGAGCACCAGCAGGCTGCTCGGCCGTTATCGACCTAGCTCAGCAGCTCTGGCAGTGGTGCTGCCAAGTGTTTGTTTGGTGGAGATAGTGTAAAACCTGGCCCGGTGGATCCTGGAGTATAAGCCCTATAATCCTCAGCCAGCCTGAAATATTGTTCAGCTTAATGGGTACAAGGTGGCCTGGCACCAAATCCATCCCTCCACTCCCCTGATATTACTAAACTCAAACTAGAGTTCAGCCACTCCAATATGCTCATGACTCAGGACATTATGTTCTCACTTGTACTCATGTGCTCCACTAAAGGGCCAAGTCTAAACAGGATGAGCTACTGTAGTGTTGGGCTGCAAAAAAAGGATGAAATAGGAAGTTACTGGTGTCAGATTAATTCAGATGAGTTTCATTGCCACGTGTATTGAGTCTGTAAGATAACCTGCTGTACAAAGAGAGATCGATGTGCAGCCTTTTCCATGAGGCTATCAGACACTTTCAATTCATCAACAGAGTATGGACAATTCCTTCGACCTCGGCTTGGTTTTTGCTCTGAGATGCACTGTTAACATTGGGACCTTTTTATATAGACAGGTGTGTGTGACTTTCCAAATCATGTCCAATCAATTGAATTTACCAAAGGTGGACTCCAAGTTGTAGAAACCTCTCAGAATGATCAATGGAAACAGGATGCCCCTGAGCTCAACTTCGAGTCTCAAAGCAAAGGGTCTGAATACCTATGTAAGTAAGGCATTTCTGTTTTAGCTTTATCATTATGGGGTATTGTGTGTAGATTGATGAGAATCTTTTGAATAAGACTAACGTAACAAAATGTGGAAAAAGTCAAGGGGTCTGAATACTTTACGAATGCGCTACTGACAATTTCTCATAATGACAAAGTGAAAACATGTTTTTAGAAATATTTGCAAATGTATTGAAAAGGAAATACAGAATATGTCATTTACATACAGTTGAAGTCTGAAGTTTACATACACGTTAACCAAATACATTTAAACTCAGTTTTTCACAATTCCTGACATTTAATCCTAGTAAAAATTCCCTGTCTTAGGTCCGTTAGGATCACCACTTTATTTTAAGAATTTGAAATGTCAGAATATTAGTAGAGAGAATTATTTATTTCAGCTTTTATTTATTTCATCACATTCCTAGTGGGTCAGAAGTTTACATACACTCAATTAGTATTTGGTAGCATAGCCTTTAAATTGTTTAACTTGGGGCATAACGTTTCGGGTAGCCTTCCACAAGCTTCCCACAATAAGTTGGGTGAATTTTGGCCCATTCCTCCTGACAGAGCTGGTGTAACTGAGTCAGGTTTGTAGGCCTCCTTGCTCGCATACGCTTGTTCAGTTCTGGCCACAAATGTTCTATGGGATTGAGGTCAGGGCTTTGTGATGGCCTCTCCAATACCTTTCCTTTGTTGTCCTTAAGCCATTTTGCCACAACTTAGGCAGTATGCTTGGGGTCATTGTCCATTTGGAAGACCCATTTGCGACCAAGCTTTAACTTCCTGACTGATGTCTTGAGATGTTGCTTCAATATATCCACATAATTTTCCTAACTCATGATGCCATCTATTTTGTGAAGTGCACCAGTCCCTCTTGCAGCAAAGCACCCCCACAACATGATGCTGCCACCCCTGTGCTTCACAGTTGGGATGGTGTTCTTCGGCTCGCAAGCATCCCCATTTTTCCTCTAAATATAACGATGGTTATTATGGCCAAACAGTTCTATTTTTGTTTCATCAGACGAGAGGACATTTTTCCAAAATGTACGATCTTTGTCTCCATGTGCAGTCGCAAACCGTAGTCTGGCTTTTTTATGGCGGTTTTGGAGCAGTGGCTTCTTCCTTGCTGAGCGGCCTTTCAGGTTATGTCTATATAGTACCCGTTTTACTGTGGATATAGAATATTTTGTACCGGTTTCCTCCAGCATCTTCACAAGGTCCTTTGCTGTTGTTCTGGGATTGATTTGCACTTCTCGCACCAAAGTACGTTCATCTCTAGGAGACAGAACGCGTCTCCTTCCTGAGCTGTACGACGGCTGCGTGGTCCCATGGTGTTTATACTTGCATGCTATTGTTTGTACAGATGAACGTGGTACCTTCAGGTGTTTGGAAATTGCTCCCAAGGATGAACCAGACTTGTGGAGGTCTACAATGTTTTTTCTGAGGTCTTGGCTGATTTTCTTTTCATTTTCCCATGATGTCAAGCAAAGAGGCACAGAGTTTGAAGGTAGGCATTGAAATACATCCACAGGTACACCTACAATTGACTCAAATTATGTCAATTAGCCTATCAGAAGCTTCTCAAGCCATGACACCATTTTATGGAATTTTCCAAGCTGTTTAAAGGCACAGTCAACTTACTGTATGTAAACTTCAGAGCCACTGGAATTGTGATACAGTGAATTATAAGTACAATAATTTGTCTGTTAACAATTGTTGGAAAAATTACTTGTGTCATGCATAAAGTTGATGTCTTAACCGACTTGCCAAAACTATAGTTTGTTAACAAGAAATTTGTGGAGTGGTTGAAAAATGAGTTTTAATGACTCCAACCTAAGTCTATGTAAACTTCCAACTTCAACTGTAAGTAGTCACACCGCTGAGTCAATACTTTGTAGAAGCACCTTTTGGCGGTTATTACAGCTTTGAGTCATCTCGTCTGTATCAGTTTTTCACATCTAGATTTGGGGATTTTCTCCCATTCTTCCTTGCAGATTTTCTCAAGCTCTGTTAATTTAGATGGAGGGCGCCGGTGAACAGCTATCTTCAAGTCAGCTATATTTCAATGGGATTCAAGTCTGGGCTTTGGCTGGGCCACTCAAGGACTTTCACATTCTTGTTCTGAAGCCATTCCAGCATTGGTTTGGCTGTATGCTTGGGGTCATTGTCCTGTTGGAATGTAAATTTTCGCACCAGTCTAAGGTCGTTTGCACTCTGAAATAGGTTCTAATCAAGAATTTGCCTGTGTTTGGCTCCATTAATTGTTCCCTCTATCCTTACCATTCTCCCAGTCCCTGCCTCTGAAAATCATCCCAATAGCATGATGCTGCCACCAACAGGCTTCACGTTAGGGATGAGCTGTGCCCCATTTTCTCCAGACAATGCGCTTTGCATTCAAGCCAAGTAGTAAAAATGTGTCTCATCAGACCACAGAGTCTTTCATGTGCCTTTTTGCAAACTCCAGGCATGCTGTCATGTGCCTTTTTCTCAGCTGTGGCTCTGTCTGGCCACTCTCCCATAAAGTTCAGATTGGTGAAGTGCTATAGAGACTGTTGTCCTTCTGGCAGGTTCTCCCATCTCAGCCAATGAACTCTGTAGCACTGTCAGAGTGGTCATTGGGTTCTTGGTCACTTCCCTGACGGCCAGCTCTAGGCAGAGTCTGGGTAGTTCCATATTCTTTCCATTTCCCAATGATGGAGACCACTGTGCTTTCAACTTTCAACACTTGAGAAATAGTTTTATACCCTTCCCCAGCTATATGCCTCATTACTCATCTTGGAGATCTACGAACAGTTCCTTGGACTTCATGGTATAGTTTCTGCTCTGACATCAACTGTGGGACCTTGTATAGACAGGTGTGTTTCTTATTAAATCATGTCCAAACAATTGACTTGGCCACAGGTGGACTCCAATCAAGTTGTAGTGACAAGAATGATTAAAGGAAATTGGATGCACCTGAGCTCGATTTGGAGTATTCTAGCAAAGGGGTGGGAATACTTATGTAAATTAGATATTTCTATATTTAATTTTCAATACATTTGCGAACATTTCTAAAAACCTGTTTTCACTTTGTCATTATGGGGTGTCTGTAGATGGGTGAGATGTTTTATTTATTCAATCCATTGTGAATTCAGACTGTAACAACAAAATGTGGAGTAAGTCAAGGGGTATGAATACTTTCTGAAGGTACTTCACTGCAGCGATGGAGCGCTCCTCTCTAAAGAGGAGCCAGCCAGCAGATCGCTCTACCCACTGTCTCTATGTGTGTGCGCTGGAAATGGTTAACGGGAGGCTTGGCTTGGCTCTCAGCAGCATGAAAGGCAGGCTTCACTATCAAGTTTGTGCTGTTACAGGGGGTTCTTTGTGGCGTTGTCAAGTCGTGTCCCCAACCTGAATAAAAGCCACAACAGCAGCAGATCAACAACAGAAATGCTGTGCCAGAGGAAAGAGCACTCGTGAGCTGCAGTCAGGGGGGTCTGCATTATGTCACCTCAGCCGCTCTATTAGCCTGCAATGCGAGCGTTTGCTGTGCATCAATTCAGGCACATATTTTCTCCTGCGCTTGGATTGAATTTCTCTCCTCCCACTGTCCTCCTCTCTCTCTGTTCCCTCAATCCCTCTATCCCGACCTAACCTTTATCTAAACAGGTGAACCCTAGGGTGTGCTTATGTTGACGGAATGCACCATTAAGCCTTGCCTGCTCATGTTTAGAATGGGTGTGCTGTTTCAGAATGGAGGTTTGTGGTGAAGGGGCTTTGGCAGTGTGGTCCGGGGTGTGAGTGTCTAGGCCCCCTGCCGAGCTCTGGACATTTTAAAGGCTTATCACCTCCTGCAGACGAGGCTTTAAAACTGCTGCCTGACCAGAAATGTCTGTCCTGGCCCTGGATGCGACAATACAAACCTTTTCTCTCACATCACTGTTTAATCGCTGCATTTATTTTGGGCCTCCATTTTGTAAAATGGCAGTGATGCCAAGCGAGTTTTGACCTGTTCGTGCTGTGCCGAGTTTTGACTCAGTAGCAGTAGCAATTACCTTTGTCATTTGTTCGGAGAGCTTAAAACCGAGTATTTGTTCCAACAAAATATTTAAACATCAAAACAAATGTAGTATTTTGATGTTAAAAAGTGGAAGCTGTCTGTCCTAAAGTCTAACACTGTTACAACTTAATGCTGTTACCAGGGGTATGCGGTTCCACCTCCACCAATCACCAATCACTGACAGTTCAACCACCTATAAAATGTCCATTAAGCCTAACCTCGGGCTGAAAAATATACTATTTGACTAGACATTTTGACCTGTCCCGCAAAGTTTCCTAAACCCTCTAAGATCTGCTAAGTACCCCTACTTTTAGTTTCAAAATTAACAAACACCTTATTATGAATTCTTGTCTCAGATGGTGTAAGCAATTTAAATGTTTGCTGTTCTGCATGCTTTCATTCCAAGAAAGTTTCACGTTTTTATGTTTAAATGCTACCTCAAATTTCAATATAAGGGTTGTATAGTCACTCTTGGCTAGAAGCCTCGAGGTTGCTTGAGGATATCTGAAATCCCAACACTAATTGGACTTATGAATCCGTTAACTTTGTTTTAAATGAATGTTGTTGCTTCTCGTTCAGGTTGTGGCTCTTCAAACATGTAAAAGCACGGAAACCAAAATACCAAAAATCTACATCAGCCATTTGAGTCCTCTCTAAATTTGTCAATCAATATGATTGAAAAATACCACACTGTATTCAAACATGGTGCTTGCAGTGGCACAGTAATTATCTACTTGACAATAGCTTGAGGAATCAACATGGTTTGTCACAGGTTAAAACGCTCTTCACTCCGCATGGAATGGCCTCTCAACAGCCACCGTAAATTTCACCCTCTTGCCTATTTTATTGTGGCATTTAAACCTAATACCCATCACAGGAAACCATGACATTTTCACTGTGGTTGTTGTGTAGCTAGGTGTTCATGCTAATATCCCAACCCAGTATTATGGGCTAACAGTCTGCCTGGCAGGGCAGGGATTACAGTTGTGCGCCTCACAACAGTGGAGGACTGTTTAACTCAGCACATTTGGACCACACTAGATTGTTTGCAATTTCCCCCATCCATCTGATCTAAAGAAAACACTCCTCTTCTGAAAGCTTTGCGATGCTGTGTGAAGGTAGATCATAGCCAATCCCAGTCCAAATCACAGTCTATCATTTTGCTCCCTTTTTCCAGAAAGCTTTTTCTCTAATGTAAACACCTCTGAAATGAAGGTAAATGTCTTATACACAATGTGAGCGACCCTACTTGCCCCTTTTAGCATTTCCAAGTGAGCGTTTTGGATTTGTTTGCACTGAGGCGTCAGCCAGCCGCTGCAAAGAGCAAGACGAGGCTGGAGACGTGCTGGGGTTATGCCATCAGACAAACGGTTATGGAAAGGTTCTTGTCTCCATATCATAGATCTTTATTAACATTCAAATCTTGACATTTGGCGCTTCTCGAAAATTCTGTCTTGTCTCCCCATGAAAAAAGAAACTGTGCAGCCCTATCTGTTAGATAAGCTTGTTGGAAGTCACTACAGAGCATTTGAACCAGGAGCAGAGAGGGATTCACACAATGTGTGTCCAAGAACACGAGAACAGTGCAGCCCACACTTTCTCTATTATTATATGCTGCTGCCGGTTCACTTTCCTTTGTTCTTTGTAACAGGCTGCATAATATGGGTGGAGGTGTTAGAGAGGGACAGGTTAACTGAAGGAACAATACATTTTACAGCAACTTATATAAAGTAACATTGCAGGACCTGAAGGGATAAAAAAGGACTGGGGAGACGGTGGCTTTGTTTTAAAAGATGTGAGGTGACTGATTTGGCTATTATTGTCTCTTCGTCAAGTAGTCTTTAGTTGTTGCCATCATGTCCAAAAGATGTAGAAATGGTACCTGATAAGGTGTGCTGCTGTTGAAGTTCCCTTTTTATTTAAGTGTGGGCTTTCACCAGTAGACTCTTGTATTGTATCACAAGGTTATACTTTAGGAGAGAGGATAACCGCAACCCCACACTTACTGTATATTGTGTCATCTTATCTGGCTTAGTTTTCAAATGTCTCCTACAAGAAACACATCATGTTTAACTGGAAGACTAACCCTAACCCTAGGCTATTAGAAATAGATCCAATGTCTAAGTCCAACAGATAATTTTGTGTAAAGCCCTCATAAACCCAGATCCTTCCAGAGGGCCTGTTGGTCTCCAGTTACAGCTGCTTATTGTACTGCTACAGTGTTCTTCTCTGTGTCAGTTGGCTTAGGGGTACTGAGGAAGTGAGCTGTTCCCCCCAATGCCCACTGTGAATATATTCACATTTCTAACCCCTGAGAGAATCCGTTTTCTTTTAACTCACAATAATTGAGTCAGGGAGCGTCTCTCCCTCTCTCTCTCCCTCTCTCCCTCTCTCCCTCTCCCCTATTTTCAATTTCCAAGTCCTGTGATTTGCGACTTTCTCTGCCATCACACCACTCAGGTTCCAAAAGAAGTGCTAGGTCACTCCCCTATCAGTGGCTCCAGCCATCCTCAGTAGGAGAGTTTCGGGAGAGGTTGGTTTCATGGCTGTTTGTATTGCCTCCCTGCAGAGTGGCCACTGTGGGGTTTCTGAGTTAACTACAGCTGTGAGCCCTCAGCGGTCCTGGCTCTGTCAGGTAGAACTGGGTCGTCAGTAGTTGCCACAAAGTCAGAAACCCCGCCTATTTCTCTTCTTAAAATCTGATTTTAAACCTTACCTTATGCCTAACCTTAAATTTAGACCAAATGTTTGTTTTCATACATTTCATACATACGATATAGCCAATTTTGTAGGAACTAATGACAACCGTAGGTAGAACTGAGTTTGACTCAATGGTGGCCCAGAAGGCCCAGGCCATATCCCACTCGTCGTCCACAGTGATGTTGTGGCATCTGAACAGGCCTGGGCCAGCGCTCAACCTCATTAACCGGGGGAAGCCATACGCCATGGTTGTTTTTTTCCACGCCCTCTGCCAGCAGAATAAGTAGAAGCAGATTTGTATTAAATTCATGACATTTTGAACAGGGAAAAAGTGGAAAGCTATGCGTGTCAGAACGCGGGATGAATCGTAGGGGTGGTCATTAGTTCGGATTCAAACAGGCGCCATGTTTACAGTGAATGAAATCTCCCGATTCAGCTGAAACGGAAGGTGAAGCATCGTGGCTAATGCATCATCACAGGGCCACAGAGGAGGAAAAGGCCAAAAAGGAAACTGGGACAAAAATATTTTGACAAACTCATGTTTCATTCATGGGTTTGAATTGGGCTTTGCAGGGCAGTGGCGTAGAATTCCTCCCTCATCTTGGGGCCCGCGTAATTGAAATCCTGCCAATGTCACACTCTTGTTTTACAAAAGTGAGTTGAGGTGTGCTCTGCTCCCCCTGCCTTTATCTGGGCCATCCTTTTGATGGCAGCTCTGCACTCGCAGTGCACTGAGGCGCGATGGTCAGATAGAGAATATAAAGTAAATGGGCCTGTAATGTTTGTAGAGGCAGAAACATGTCACTTTGTATTACGTTTTAAGCCATTTCACCTTTTATCATGTAAAACAAGGTCATACATCAGGATTTGATCAAAAATACTTTTCAATGTCAGACAGTGGGCTTTGGAGAGTGTTTTAAATGTGTGTCCAGTTTACAACTTTTTTTCTAGGTTGACTAAACCTTTTCACTGTTTTCATGGCACAGTAGTCATTTATGTTTTGTTGAAAACAGCAGTGAAGTTTGAGGTCAAAATTGTTTTGGAATGTTGCAATTGTCCAGTTGACAGCATATTGACCCCACTTTGTGATACAATCACATTAGTATATTTTTCAGTGTCCATATTTAATATGCTCGATGTGATTTAAAAGGGCTTTGATGTAGTTGGATCTGACAAAATATTCTACCATGACTAACCCTCAGTTAAATCTTATTGTGACAATTATTCAGTAGAACATTTCAGTTGATTTGTTTTGCCCTATCTAGATTAGATAAAAATTCATGTTTTCAATTTACACTGAACAAAAATATAAACGCAACATGTAAAGTGTTGGTCCCATGTAATCTGTAATACAAGATCCCAGAAATGTTCCATATGCACAAAAAGCTTATTCCCTCTAAAATGTTGTGTACCAATTTTTTACATCCCTGTTTGTGAGCATTTTATTATTTGTCAATAATACTGTCTTGCACAAAAAGCTTATTTCTCTCAAATGTTGTGCACAAATTTGCTTACATCCCGGTTAAGGAGCAATTCTCCTTTGCCAAGATAATCCATTCACCTGACAGGTGTGACATATCAAGTATCTGATCTAGGGCACTGCATCGCAGTGCTAGCTGCGCCACCAGAGTCTCTGGGTTCACGCCCAGGCTCTGTCGCAGCCGGCCACAACCGGGAGGTCCGTGGGGCGACGCACAATTGGCATAGCGTCGTCCGGGTTAGGGAGGGTTTGGCCGGTAGGGATATCCTTGTCTCAGTATGTAAAATGTTTTTAATGTATGCACTCTACTGTAAGTCGCTCTGGATAAGAGCGTCTGCTAAATGACTAAAATGTAAATGTAAAATTAAACAGCATGATCATTAGACAGGTGCACCTTGTGCTGGGGATAACACGCTACAGATGTCTCAAGGTTTGAGGGACCGTGCAATTGGCATGCTGACTGTAGGAATGTCCATCAAAGCTGTTTCCAGAGAACGTAATGTTAATTTCTCTACCATAAGATGCCTCCAACTTCATTTTAGAGAATTTGGCAGTATGTCCCACCAGTCTCACAACCGCAGACCACGTGTAACCACGTCAGCCCAGGACCTCCACATCCGGCTTCATCTGCGGGATCATATGAGACCAACCACCCAGACAGCTGATGAAACTGTGGGTTTGCACAACCAAAGAATTTCTGCACAAACTGTGAGAAACGTCTAAGTGAAGCTCATCTGGGTGCTCGTCATCCTCACCAGTGTCTTGACCTGACTGCAGTTCTGCGTCATAACCGACTTCAGTGGGCAAGTGCTCACCTTCGATGGTCACTAACATGCTGGAGAAGTGTGCTCTTCACGGATTAATCCCGGTTTCAACTGTACCGGGTAGATGGTAGACCGCGTGTATGGTGTCGTGTGGGCAAGCAATTTGCTGATGTCAACGTTGTGAACAGAGTGCCCCATGGTGGCGGAGGGGTTATGGTATGGGCAGAAATAAGCTAAGGACAACGAACACAATTGAATTTTATTGATGGCAATTTGAATGCACAGAGATACCGTGACGAGATCCTGAGGCCCATTGTCGTGCCATTCATCTGCCACCATCACCTCATGTTTCAGCATGATAATGCACGGCCCCATGTCGAGGATCTGTACACAATTCCTGGAAGCACCAGACATGTCACCCATTGAGCATGTTTGGGATGCTCTGGATCAACGTGTACGACAGTGTGTTCCAGGTCCCGTCAATATCCAGCAACTTCGCACAGCCATTGAAGTGGGACAACATTCCACAGGCCACAATCAACAGCCTGATCAACTATATGTGAAGGAGATGTGTTGCGCTGCATGAGGCAAATGGAGGTCAAACCAGATACTGACTGGTTTTCTGATCCACGCTTGTACCTTTTAAAAAAAAAACATATCTGTGACCAACAGATTCATATCGTTTATATTTTTGTTCAGTGTAGTTCAACAGATTATTATTTTTTCCTCTGTGTTTTCTACACTGTTAGTTGGCTTTATTAAAATTGATTTTGTAACGTTTTTAGTAGGCTATATGAATGTCTAGGTTTTGCTTAAACGTATTGGTTTCTGCACTTTGAGCACAATGACTTGAATTCAATTAATTGTAGTTTTTCTATCTTCATACAGTTATTGTGTTCTATAGCCATGGTTGAATAATCCCTGGCCACAACAACACAACGATTATTAGCGTGTGTTTTCCTGCTGTGTCTCTGTCTGGTCTAGACAGTTATGAAAGTATTTAATAGCTTGGAGCTCTACAAAGGTTGCATATGTATTATTTAAAGTGTACTTGCTTGTGGAGAAGATGCTATGCCACTTATATACTTCTCAGAGCTATAATGCAGATCAATTTTCGTGTATCTCCAAAAGCATTGAAATGCATGTCTAAGTGGGAGAGCATTGGGTCTCGTCCCTATGATAAAGAGAAATTATTTACCCAGGTTGTCTACAGTGCAAATGCAAGACATTAACTATTATCAACGTATCCGGGCCAAGGTTGCTGTTGCCTTATTTAGACTCTTTTAATGTTCTCAGTGCGTTGAATGTTTGGCTGAACCCTGCATTACCTTAGTCCCTTTAATGGTCATAAATATTTATTCCCAAGAATGAGGCTTGTATTACATTGCCCAATAACTGCCAGCAGTTTGTCCCTATATCCCTCACACAAACGGTGTCAAGCGGCTACAGTATATGTTATGTATGCGTTGTGATAGAGCTGTTAACCCCTTTTTATCAACATTGTTCGCTCTTGAGGTTTATCAGCCACAATAATTATTTTATTATGTAAATGAAGCGCATACTATTATTTCATTAGCAGACTTCCAAATTTGAGTCCTCAGATTAGTATGCAAATCATCTCGTTGCTGTCCTTGCAGAAGACAGAGGGGATTTACAACTCATTTCATAGCAGCTAGTTGTTCTCCAGCTATTAATGTAATTATAACACCGCTGACCTGTGATTTGATGCAATTATAACACCACTGTCCTGTGATTTGATGCAATTATAACACCACTGTCCTGTGATTTGATGCAATTATAACACCCCTGTCCTGTGATGCGATGCAATTATCACACCAATGACCTGTGATGTGATACAATTATAACACCACTGACCTGTGATGTATGTTTGCATAACACGGAACCCAAACCGGCTGTGCACGTGCGCCATCGTGCATAAATGTATTTAGTCCCCCTACACCAAATGCGATCACGACACGCAGGTTAAAATATCAAAACCAACTCTGAACCAATTACATTAATTTGGTGACAGGTCGAAAAGCATACATTTATGGCAATTTAGCTAGCTTGCACTTGCTAGCTAATTTTTCCTATTTAGCTAGCTTGCTGTTGCTAGCTAATTTGTCCTGGGTTATAAGCATTGAGTTGTTATTTTACCTGAAATGCACAAGGTCCTCTACTCCGACAATTAATCCACACATAAAACGGTCAACCGAATCGTTTCTAGTCATCTCTCCTTCTTCCAGGCTTTTTCTTCTCTTGACTTTATATTGCCGATTGGCAACTTTCATAAATTAGGTGCATTACCGCCACTGACCTCGTTCGTCTTTCAGTCACCCACGTGGGTATAACCAATGAGGAGATGGCACATGGGTACATGCTTCTATAAACCAATGAGGAGATGGGAGAGGCAGGACATGCAGCGCGATCTGCGTCACAAATAGAACTGACTTGTATTTTAGCCCTTGGCAACGCAGACGCTCATTGGCGTGCGCAATAATTGAATAATTTAGATTTCTAAATGTATTTTGCGACGCGAGTGGTGTAGTCAGCTTGTAAGGAATGCAAAGCGAGCGGCAGGTGACTGTCATTGAGGCTTTAAAAAAAATGTTTACCCTCAATGATGACAAGCGTCTACCTGGGCTTTGTTAATCAATGGTCCAAACTCTGTTTTGTCAACACATGGAGGGTTTATATTGATATCCTAAAGTTTTTAGTTTAGTGTCAGTAAATTAAACGGAAGACCAGAACACGACTCTAGACATAGATTATAAATGCTTGCAAGTCTACCAGAATAGCCTGGCCAGAGATGCACAGTGCTCAGGTGCCAGAGACTGTCAGATGGCTGTGTGTGTGTGTGTGTGTGTGTGTGTGTGTGTGTGTGTGTGTGTGTGTGTGTGTGTGTGTGTGTGTGTGTGTGTGTGTGTGTGTGTGTGTGTGTGTGTGTGTGTGTGTGTGTGTGTGTGGTGTGCTTGCAGATTGTGCGGTGGGGTGGCACACTGGTTTTACTGGCAGAACACTGAGAGAGAGAGAAGGTGTTTGCTAAGACGTGGGCTGGAGGGTGGCTCTGCTGCCTGTGTGTGTGGGCAGACACTTTCACACACATTAGTCCCTCAGTGCCATACATCCAGCAGACCCTCTCCTCTTCATGGATTTTTCAAACTCACTATAACGTATAGTACTCTCATAAAGTAGATTCATGCCAATTGCACGCTCCCTCAACTTGAGACATCAGTGGCATTGTGTTGTGTGACAAAATTGCACATTTTAGAGTGGCCTTTTATTGTCCCCAGCATAAGGTTCACCTGTGTAATGATCATGGTTCTTGATATACCACACCTGTCAGTCAGGTGGATGGATTATCTTGACAAATAATTAAATGCTCACTAACAGGGATGCAAACAATTGGTGCACAACATTTTAGAGCAATAAGCTATTTGTGCATATGGAACATTTCTGGGATCTTTTATTTCAGCTCATGAAACATGGGACCAACACTTTATGTGTTGCATTTATATTTTTGTTCAGTAAATATTCCCAAATTTGATTTAATCCGTTACGCTGTGTGCACTGAACTGACATGCATGATTGTTACTGACAGGCCGATGTACAGATGAAAGGAATTAAATAGCCTATAATGCGCCGCGGCGCTCAATTCAGACAGCGGTGTGTAACCTACTGTAGCTGCTGTTAAGTAATTCAAAGCCTTTACTCCATCACTCAGGATGTCATTTTCCAGTGTGTGAACGCTGCGTGTAACACATCCGGTGTCAGGATAAATAAAATGCAAGGTCTGCTAACTTTCTTTAATTATGTTTAATTACCGCAAACAATGAATGGCAAATGCAATTTTCGTATATACGGGTTCGCTGTTTCACCGCGCAGGATGAACAGAGAACTGGCAAGAAGTACGTAAACAGCTGTTCTTATACCGTGATGACGTAGTTTCAACGCGTCTGTTAGCCTATCACAGTAGAGGCTGGGCTTGGTTTAGACTTTGCCCCCCCTTTGCTGGCCTTTTGTCCAAGCCCCTTGACGCGTTCCTTTGTTCACATCTGGTTGCTGGGTAGATTAGCTCCGTCTTGGGTCTGTCGATTCTACACTAAAACAGTTCCTAATATGGTATTGTCCAGTATTCTAACCTCCTCGTTGGTCTAGAGAGATGCACCCCTCCCCTCTCCAGACTGTCCACAACTTTTATGGCCTGTGTTGGTCATTCCTTACACCTACACACCCACACCCCTCTGTATAGTTTGTGTATGTGTGTAACAAAACAATATTCCTCTTCAACCAATATGCTAACAGGCTATTATGCTTAAACATAAATCCTAACAAGTGCTACTATTTTTAGCATATAATATTATTAAAACAAAATCAGACAGAATAGTAGAATATTTGACCTATTTACCTAGTCGACTTGTTGTGTGTTCTATGTGAGAGAAATATTCATTTCGAGGCACATTCAAGTTATGATGGGGAGGGAAACATGTATTCTGACAAGCAGTCAATGCAGAACCATTCTTAATGCAATCGCGGGAAAACACTTTGAAAGCAGTTTTGGAAAATGTATTTAAAGTAGTTTGGGCCTTTGTTAAAAAAGGGTGGGGTCCCTGTTTTCCATTGCGACCATTTTATTTATTTACTCCTTCAATTGCACGAATATCATCGTTTTACAAATTCAGTTACAACCGGAGTTTCAAGCATGGTTTAGGAACAGCTGCGCAACAATAGTGCTGGGTCGTTTGAGAACGTACGCCTCTATTTGAACGGCTCTTTTTGGTGAAAGTCGGGAACCGAATCGCGTATCTGAAAGAGCCATTCATTTGATTTGCATACTGTTACAAATGATTTTTGAGCTCCAGACATCGATCATCTGCAGATAAATTATAAAGTTATTAATTCTGTAATGTGATTTTCCTCTTTGTCAATGGTAAATTCCTGTATTACTCAGGAAATGATGTCCAGGGACGTCCTGTCTGGAAGTGACTCTAGCTTTGATTTGTTCTCATTGCTAAGATGTAGCCTAGTCGATCTCTTTGGTTTATTCCACCCCACTTTAATTAACCCTTGGAAAGATGAGTCAATGTTAACTTCAATTCTGAGTGTCCGCTTGATGTTTGGAGTTTCTGGATGACTGGAGTTTCAAATGAGAACCTCATTTGAGGTTCTGATATCTTAGTAAACACAGTGCATCCTCCTGTGGGAATTAGAACATCATTTTATTTTAGCTATAACCTTCTGTTAGCCAGTGTTAATTAGCATCTGTTTTTGTCGTGGAATTAAAATGCAAATGGTGATGTTTCTGTGTGCCATCACTGAGGTTTGAAAGGTCAGCGGTTGTACCCAGATAGGGTGACCTTTTTCCATTTGTGAAGAACTCTCTCCTGGTAATGAGCAGAGCGGTACGGGTCATTGATATGCACCTTTCCGGTCATTGGGATTTTAACCTACACTTACCCATGTTCAACTTTTACCATTAAATACAGACCTGGCAGTTCAGTTTCATAGCTTGCTAGAACACTCAGAGGATTGTGTTCGGCGTTATTCTTCCTCGCTCTTCTCCGGCAACAAGCTATGATTCATCTAGAGAACTTGGAATGAGTATCTCTTCCCATAAGCCACCAGTGACCTCAGGTGGAATTGGCTACATGTATCAGGCACCCATGTCAAAGTCATTAGAGGCCTGTCTCTCCTCTCCACTCTGCTCGGCTCAGGGCCTCTGACATGTCGACTTCCAGACAGGGCCTGCAGGAGGGCCTTTGTTGTTGCATACCATCTCACAGATGACTGGCTCCAAGTTATGCCTGAAACTCAAAAAGGAGAGAGCTGTGTGACAGAGCTGTCTGGTGGCCTGGCCTCCTCATGCTTACTCACTTGTCAGATCTTAGCACATGCTGAATTGCCCAACAGAGGAGACTCAATCTGGGTAGGAAGGGGGATAGAAGGCCTATACTGCCTGGTACTCAGAGGCAGTGTTGTAAAGTACTTAAGTTAAAATACTTTAAAAAAAGTACTACTTAAGTCGTTTTTTGGGGTATCTATACTTTACTATTTATATTTTTGACAACTTTTTCTTCACTACACTCCGAAAGAAAATAATGTACTTTTTACTCCATACATTTTCCCTGCAGTACTCGTTACATTTTGAATGCTTAGCAAGACAGGAAAAAAGTCAAATTCACGCACTTATAAAGAGATCATCCCTGGTCATCCCTACTGCCTCTGATCTGGCGGACTCACTAAACAAACATTCTTTGTTTGTAAATTATGTCTGAGTGTTGGAGTCTGCACCTGGCTATCGGTAAAAAAATTATTATAATAATTGAAATGATTTTTACTTTTGATACTTAAGTATATTTTATAAACGACATGTTCTTTTAATAGTTAAGTATATTTAAAATCAAATACTTTTAGACTTCTACTCTAGTATTTTACTGGGTGACGTTCTCTTTTACTTGAGACATTTTCTATTAAAGTATCTTTACTTATACTCAAGTATGACACTTGAGTACCTTTTCTACCACTGCTCAGAGGTACCACTCGGCTCAGCTGTTGTAAATTAATAAAATAAACAATGATATTAATCGACAATATGGGGTTAACCAAGTAAATTAACTCATGTTTTTGTCCTTCCAGGTGGCTGTACATTTGACGATGGCCCAGCCCAGTGTGACTACCAGCAGGATCCCTATGACGACTTTGACTGGACCCATGTCAGCGCACAGGAAGTGCCATACTTGTCATCTGAACTGCCCCAAGGTGAGACTAACTCTGCCACCATGTCCACAAACCTAATGAATATTGGTTGTTCATTAGGCAAACACGATCAAGGCCACCACACCAGGTTCCCAACACCTGCTATGTAGAAAAACCAACAGAGGTTTTTTTAGACTCATATTTGCAGCTAAATGTGCAGGGCCATCTATTTAGTGCTTCCAACAAGGGAAGTAGAATGTTTGGCTAATGTGTAAACTGACCAGAGTAAGTGTAGCTAATTAGGGAAATGCAGAGAGCAGCTCCTTTTGGAGAGAAGGAAGGAATGTGAAACAATGAATAGATAGAAGGAAATTAATCTCAGGGCCTTCTGGTCTTCTGTCTTTGTTACTTCTCACAATAGAGTCTTAATTCCAACCTTTCACAATTGTAATGAAAAAGTTTTTTTAATTTCCCGGGTAGAGAGAAAAAGCTTTGTGCTCAGCAGCAAAATGTCTATTTAGGTTTGAACACTGTCATACACGGAATAATGAAAGCTTTTAAATAAGATCAGGGAAGGCGGCGTTGTGAGTACGTGGAGAGCATGGGCCCTGCGACCTTGCCTATTCACCTCTCCACAGCGTAATCACTTGCATTCAGACAGGAATGATGTGCATAGGAAATTAAAGCATTTCACTTTCAGCAAAATTTCCCAATTAATAAGATGGAAGGTAATTAATCATGCAAGGGAACAGAGAAGGTAATCAGCAGATTGTCTGAACAAGGTTGTGTCCCATTACAATGTTCCACAATAAGGCTGTCATATGCCTTTGTCTGGCCCAAAAATGATGGCTGGGCACATTTTACAACACGACTTGACCGGAAACCAGAAATATCTGGTTAAACTTCTCTCGCAGTTAAGACATTTGAGGAATTTATTATGGGACAGAACTACATTGCACTTGTCACTGTAGTGTTGAAAGATGGCATGAGGAAAAAGCAATAGCATATAACATGTCTAACAGTGATAGTTCTGGCTCTGAGGACCTTTGTCCTACCATTGTTGGAGGATGACACAGTAGTTTTCCTTTGTTCTTCTGTGGTGCTTAACTATGTCAGTTACATTTAATCACCTAGTTTCTCAGGTAGAGACGGTGCAGCGAACATTATAGCAGATGTTCATTTAATCTAAAGAGGAGGCATGAGTTGGCTTCCATTCCAATGGGAATTAGTTCCATTACCGGGCCTGTCGGGTTTGTTTGAAAATTCGCTATAGCAGTGATAATGAGAGAAAATCGTTGTTTCATTCATCATGACTTCAAGCGTAAACTAAAGCAGGTGGAATGATTATCTCGCTAGCCAAAAAATCCTCACCTTTTTGTAAACCCCCCTTGTAAATGTGCTGGATAATCAATTACTTCAGAGAGACCTATGTAGTGACTAACTAGAATATTCCCACATTGTGGTTGCCTGAGAAGAATGTGAGGGGTTCTCTAGCTGAGATCCTCTATATTAATAGGTGAAAGGACATGAGGTTGACTGAAGGACCACCCCCCCCCCCCCCCCCYCATAACGAAGCAAACAGAGCTCCAGCATGATTTCATCAGCCTCCTATGTTTTCCAGCTAGCAACCAGATCTCGCAAATGAAATAAGCTTTATCATAAAGTAGCTTAACATACTTTCTCAGCCAGGGAGGATGAAAAGCAAACCCATCAGGGAGTTCCCATGAGAAGATAACACGTGCTATTTACCACGCAGAAACCTTCCTTCCTTATCTCTCTGAAGACCACAAATGCTTGAGACTCCCTCAATCAATATTAATTTGGAGCTGTGCTTATAGCTTGGCCCTGGTGCGGTTAGGCTCGGCTCAGGCTTGGCTCAGTCCTGTGCCAGTGTCAGCCCCTGTAGGTCTATTTAGCCTCCCATTGGAGATGCTGAGTGGGTGTAGAACACTGACTGCACCATTATGTCAAACCCCATGCCTCTCTCTCTGAGTACTGGTGCTCCTGGGTAGACCTACATCTCCCCTGTCAATACAGGCTCATCCCTAATGTGAGGCAGGGCAGTGTATTACGAGGTGAAGCCTGCTTTTTTTGCACTGTTAGAGTAGAGTCCCTTTAAAAAAAGAAGCATGGTTTGAATTGGCTGAATATTTTTATCTCTGTTTCCTTTGTAACTCACGTGACTGTTCTGCCAGCGGTTGAGGCCATTTGGGTGACAGCCATCTTGTGGACTGGCATTCATCCTCTGGATACCTGACATTGATGTGAAGTTGAAAGCTCTGCTCTAAAATACATATTTATTTAATATTCCGCCTTTGGATGAGTACTTGTTAAGTAATAGGAAATAAAATTATACCCTGTTATATTCAATTTTAGGTTGTATTGTCTAAATCTAGCAACGATATTCTTCCCATTAGTCTTTCTTGGGTTGTTTTTTATAAGCTTTCCAGAACATAACTAATCTATGCATGAACGCTGATATAACAGCAAAATTGGATAGAAGGATGGAAAATAAGTTGGATTTTTACAGTTGGAAGCTGGAACAGAAACAGTGTGCCAAGTCTGCCAACACTACAAGGTTCCACTTAGCTGGGGAAATTGTTTTTATGACTGGGTGTTATTGGGTAGTAAACTGCAGTACAAGTTGTTTTGTGTGTAGTTTTGTTGGTAGAGTACTATTGTCTGTTTTATCCCTATTTTCTTCATTGTAATTTTAAACTCTGTGGTTGTGCCTGTTGAAGACATGTGGCGGAACTTTGGCGACTTCTAAGAATTTTTTTAAACCCCCTGAAATCCTTAGGTATGAAAGTGACAGTTTACTGGAAGCTGTGGTGCCATTTCTAGGGCTGTGATGATACCAGTATTGCGTTTTTTTTCCCATGGCAAAAATTTCAACACGAAACAGACCCTCTTTGGTCCTTTAAAAACCTGCTATATGTAAAATATTGTGTGCTATAGCTTGGAAACTAAATAAATGTGACTCTTGATGAAAACATTTAGAGAGAGAGAGAGACACTCCAGCTGCTTTGACACCTTGTGATGAACTGTATACATTGACATAAAGAGGAGAGGAGATTGTGTTCGGTTAGCTCGAACAAAACGGCTCTGATGTGAATGGCTATCGGGTTTTCACTACAAACACCACCAGGCATAAACATCTGCTTTTGATCTGCAGCGCAATATTGAAAAGTCTGTATGGTGTTGGATATGAGTGGTATGCTCATTTACTTGAGTCAAACATAATGCATGAAAGCACAATTTTCTAAACTGTTGGCTCACACTTCTTAACCTCACTAGGGTATGTGGGACGGTAGCGTCCCACCTCGTCAACAGCCAGTGAAACTGCAGGGCGCCAAATTCAAAACAACAGAAATCCCATAATTTAAATTCCTCAATCATACAAGTATTTTACACCATTTTAAAGATACACTTGTTGTAAATCCAGCCAAAGTGTCCGATTTCAAAAAGGTTTTACCACGAAAGCACACCAAACGATTATGTTAGGTTAGAGCCAAGTCACAGAAAAAGACAGCCATTTTTCCAGCCAAAGAGAGGAGTAACAAAAAGCAGAAATAGAGATAAAATTAATCACTAACCTTTGATGATCTTCATCAGATGACACTCATAGGACTTCATGTTACACAATACATGTATGTTTTGTTCGGTAAAGTTCATATTTATATCCAAAAATCTGAGTTTAGGCGGGACGCTACTGTCTCACTTGGCAAAAAGCCAGAGAAAATGCAGAGCGCCAAATTCAAATTAATTACTATAAAAATTACTATAAAAATCAAACTTTCATTAAATCACACATGAAAGATATCAAATTAAAGCTACACTGGTTGTGAATCCAGCCAACATGTCAGAATTCAAATAGGCTTTTCGGCGAAAGCAAACGATACTATTATCTGAGGATAGCACCATTGTAAACAAAGAGAGAGAAGCATATTTCAACCCTGCAGACGCAACAGAAAACGCAGAAATAAAAAATGTAATTAATGCCTTACCTTTGACGAGCTTCTGTTGTTGGCACTCCAATATGTCCCATAAACATCACAAATGGTCCTTTTGTTCGATTAATTCCGTAGATATATATCCAAAATGTCAATTTATTTGGCGCGTTTGACCCAGAAAAACACCGGTTTCAACTTGTGAAACGTGACTACAAAATATCTCAAAAGTTACCTGTAAATTTTGCCAAAACATTTCAAACTACTTTTGTGATACAACGTTAGGTATTTTTTAACGTAAATAATCGATAAAATTGAAGACGGGATGATCTGTGTTCAATACAGGATTAAAACAAACTGTAGCTAGCCTTCTGGTCATGCGCCTCTAAAAACAGGACACAACAAGTGACCCTGATTCAAGATGGCCGTACTTCTTCATTACACAAAGGAATAACCTCAACCAATTTCTAAAGACTGTTGACATCCAGTGGAAGTGGTAGGAACTGCAAGAAGGTCCCTTAGAAATCTGGTTTCCCAATGAAAACCCATTGAAAAGAGAGTGACCTCAAAAAAATTAATCTGAATGGTTTGTCCTCGGGGTTTTGCCTGCTAAATAAGTTGTTATACTCACAGACATGATTCAAACAGTTTTAGAAACTTCAGAGTGTTTTCTATCCAAATCTACTAATAATATGCATATCTTATCTTCTGGGGATGAGTAGCTGGCAGTTTAATTTGGGCATGCTTTTCATCCAATATTCCGAATGCTGCCCCCTACCCAAGAGAAGTTAAACAACTTTCAGAAGTAAATTAAATTGACATAAATTCATTCTTTGTGGAGGTTGAATTATGATCAAGAACTTAATCACCCCCCCCCCCCTGAAGTGAATGAGCTGTTCTACCTTTTGAGAATCTCATATTTCAGCTGAATTTATCTGGTCCAGAGTTGATGTAGACTGAGGCCTTAGGCCTTCCCCTGTTCCCCAGGCCAAAGGCTTTATCAGATCCAATGTTCTGGAGCTCTGCAGAGGAATACCACCGCAGCACCAGTCTGTGGCACTCCCTCCCCTGACACCATTGAGAAACCAGTGCTTTGTGGCAGAGCAGCGCTGTACTCAACTGATCTTAATTGCAGGTTGTTGCTTTTTAGAGAATGGGGGTTTGTAATCTGTCGTAAAGCAGCAGTTGAGTGGAGGCCTGGTTTCTGGTGTTTTCAGCCGTGGTTTAAGAGTGGACCCAGCTGCATCCTGAAACACTGCTTATAAATCTGAGGAGGGTTCTGGCCCTGATGTCATTGATTGGTTTAACAGATTTCGCCTTTGTTGAGACACATTACTTGATCTTGGTTTGTCATGGATGTCATGCCTCAAGTAAAAAACGCCATTCTAAGGGGCCGAAGTGGTTCTTCCGAAATCAAATGTGGTATCAGTCATAAATCAGACAAAATATATTTACTAGACTGTGTAATTCAGAGGTGACAAACTATCATGTTCAAGTTTTATTGGAGGCACAAACAGAAGAAAGGTGGTGAATTTGTTTGTTTTCAATCTACATGAATCAATGCTGATTTCAAACGCTGTTTAGAAAATTATTCCCATTACTCCCACTTTCATTATTGCTGTACAATTATTTCCCTCTCAGAACAAAAAAGTTTTGATCTTGTTCAACTTTGGACTTCCTTTGTTTGAGCTTTAGTGGGAAAGTGAAATAAATAAATAAATCATAGTTTTGCGAAATAGAATTGCCAACACCTTTTGACTGTAGCTCTGTTGCCGTTTCTTTAGTTTTTCCTCTGACAGCTTGCTGATCGCTCTCTCATAAAGAAGTAACGCATGAGAGAAACAGACACGTTTTTTTTAGGCCTCATGTTTATTTTGTACCTTGATGAGAAACACACTGCCTGGCCTTGAACAGTCCGTAAAGGAGGGTGTAGAGAGGGGGAGGGGGGTGTTGAGAGGGGAAGGCCGACCGCCTAGCTTTGGGGAGGAAGGCTTTCTTGTATGTTTTCCAAAAACAAACCTTGAACAGTCAAACTCCCATTGTTCCCAATGACAAAACTCGCCTTTGAGCACAAAACATTTCAAAGGTCTTCAATTGAAATGTTTGGAAATGTATACCTTTTAAACAATTAGCTATTCGGGAATGCTTTTCTTTGTCCCATTCAGCGTTGTTCACACCCTCTTAAGCTTTAGCCCCACCCATCTCTTTAAGGGTTGATCCGAGCGTTCTGTCCAACATCAGCAGTCAAGCACCCAAGCTAACTGGCTAACTCTGGCTAGTTTGCTAGCTACTTCCAGACACAAATGAGAGAACAGCACACTGACCATTTTACTCGCCCTAGCAGAGCTGATTGTGCTGTTTTAATTTATCTAGAGCGTTGGTGACTGCAACTGTGCTGCTGGCAACAATTTACGCTTTTTTGCCAACGTTTACTGACACCGGGCATATTCAACGGGTGTTGAGGTTTTGTAAATTCGTCAGTTATTCTGCGCTCTGGCACACTCAGACGAGAATGCTCTGAAATCAGAGTAGATAACCAGAGCGAATTTACCAGCTACGTCTACAACAGTTGTCGCAGTGACATTCTATTGAAATGGTTAGTTGCATAGTGGATGGAGTCTTTTGTTAAGACATGTAGCTAGGTAAACAATGAACCATAATCCCAACTCATGACGTTACCACCCTGCATGAATCTGCAGGTAGCTAACCAACCAGGTTCAATGTTAGCTAGCTAACATTAGGCTATAACTAGCAAAGCAAATGGCTCTGAGATACGAATAATAAGATCATACACATAATGTTAGCTAGCGAGCCAGCCAGCTAATGTTAGCTAGCTAGCTAACAGTACACTTTAACTTAAAATGAAAATGACTGTCAACATTAGAAAAATCTATTATCTGAAAATGTAGTTAGTCTTGCTATCTTATCTTACCCACTGTATATAGCCTCGTTATTGTTATGTAATTTTCTTGTTTGATAGTAGTGGTTTCTTTGCAGCAATTCGACCATGAAGGCCTGATTCACGCAGTCCCCTCTGAACAGTTGACGTTGAGATGTCTGTTACTTGAACTCTGTGAAGCATTTGTTTGGCCTGCAATCTGAAGTGCATTTAATTGCAGATTTCTGAGGCTAATAACTCTAATGAACTTATCCTCTGCAGCAGAAGTAACTCTGGGTCTTCCTTTCCTGTGGCGGTCCTCATGAGAGCCAGTTTCATCATATCATATTGCTTGATGGTTCTTGCGACTGCACTTGAAGAAACTTAAGTTATTGGAATTTTCCGCATTGACTGACCTTAATGTCTTAAAGTGATGATGTTGTTTCTCTTTGCTTATTTGAGCTGTTCTTGCCATAATATGGACTTGGTCTTTTACCAAATAGGGCTATCATCTGTATACCAACCCTACCTTGTCACAACGCAACTGATTGGATCAAACGCATTAAGAATGAAATAATTTCCACAAATTAACTTTTAACAAGGCACACCTGTTAATTGAAATGCATTCCATGTGACTACCTCATGAAGCTAGTTGAGAGAATGCCAAGAGTGTGCAAAGCTGTCATCAAGGCAAAGGGTGGCTTCCTTGAAGAATCTCAAACTTTTTTGGTTACTACATGATTCCGTATGTGTTATTTCATAGTTTTGATGTCTTCACTATTATTTTATAGTAAAAATAATGAAAACCCCTTGAATGAGTAAGTGTGTCCAAACTTTTGACTGGTATTGTATACTACTGCATCACTCCAAAGACCCTCCTGTTTTCTCTGTATTTGCCCTACCTAGATGAAAGCAGATAAATCATTCAGACCACTGTCTTGAAAATATCGTCCACTTCACAGCAAATCATCTTCATTTAAAAAAAAAAAACAGCACATATAAAACACTGCCAGATGGGTTCCTAAAAGATTTCTTACAAATATATCTTTGTTTAGAGCTATACACACAATGTTGTGTCAGAGTTTTGTTGCAATATGAATCATTAGAACTGAGCTTGAATTGGATTCATTGATTTGGCAGGCCTGAAAATGTTGAACAGATGTACTGTTTTTGTGACGAATGGTTTTGAAATGAGGCCTTGGTGTCTTGCTTAAGGGAATATCAGCTAAACGGATTTTGATTATATACTGAACAAAAATATATACGCAACATGCAACAATTTCAAAGATTTTGCTAAGTTACCGTTCACATAAGGAAATCAGTCAATTGAAATGAATTCATTAGGCCTTAATCTATGGATTTCACATGACTGGGCAGGGGCACAGCCATGGGTGGACCTTAGAGGGCATAGATCCACCCACTTGGGAACCAGGCCCACCCAGTGGGGAACCAAGCCCAGCCAATCAGAATGAGTTTTTCCCCACAAAAGGACTTTATTTACAGACAGAAATACTCCTCCTTGACAAAGGATCAAATGCTCACTAACAGGGATTTAAACAAATTTGTGCACAAAATTAGAGATWTTTTTTTTTTTTGTGCATATGGAACATTTCTGGGATATTTTATTACAACTCATGAAACATGGGACCAGGACTTTACATGTTGCGTTTATATTTTTGTTCAGTGTAGTTTGTTCCTTCAAAGGTAAGTGACCTGCACTGAACTCTACATGGACATTTTCAAAAAATAATCTTATTTGTTCTCATTTAGTGGATCAAACATTATTCAATCAATTAAATGTCCTTTGAAACATTTCTCTTTGTTTGGTCTTTACTCAAAGTTGTCTACTAAGAAACATCCCACTGGGTATAGATGTAAATTCAACATCTATTCCATGTTGGTTCTACTTAATTGAATTGACGTGGAAACAACGTTGATTCAACCAGTGTGTGCCCAGTGGGATTGGACCACTTAAAGTGGAGTGGGTAAGCCTTGGCTCGTTGAGAGTCTGACTCCAGGCCCTTCTTCTCTCCATGTCCTATAATGCCCCATCTTCTCTTTCTCCTATCCCCCCTCAGGTTCCTACATGATGGTGGACTCCTCCCAGCACGATGCCGGAGAGAAGGCCCGCATCCAGCTGCCAGTAATGAAGGAAAACGACACCCACTGTATTGACTTCAACTACTTATTGTACACCCAAGATGGCTCCAGCCCGGGGACGCTGAACATCCTGGTGAAGGTTAACAAAGGTCCCCTGGCTAATCCCATCTGGAATGTGACCAGCTACACCGGGAAGGACTGGCTCCGGGCTGAGCTGGCCGTCAGTACCTTCTGGCCTAACGAGTATCAGGTACATAGACTCACTACACCTTTGCAATACCTATTACGTTTCAAAGTTTGTTCGCCACGTGCACAGGATACAACAGGTGTAAAACAGTTCAGTGAAATGCTTACTTGAAAGCTCTTTCCCAAAAATGCAGTTAATAATATAAATAAAATAGAGTAAAACGCTATAAGTATCCATCTGGGGCCATATCAAATATCTCAGAGTACGAGTGCTGATCTAGGATACGTTTTTACTTTTAGATCAAAATAAATAAGATTACATGGACAGGGGGATTGATCCTAGATCAGCTCTCCTACTCAAAGACACTTTATACATATAGACCAAGGCCTCTGTAGCAATGATATGGAGATAGACCTATTGGCTGTATGTCTCCCATCACTGCAACTCCCGTACGGACTCGGGAGAGGCGAAGGTCGAGAGCCATGCGTCCTCCGAAACACGACCCTGCCAAGGCGCACTGCTTTTTGACACACTGCTCGCTTAACCCGGAACCCAGCCGCACCAATGTGTCAGAGGAAACACAGTACAACTGGCGACCGTGTCAGCATGCACGCACGCCCATGCACGCCCCTGCCACAGGAGTTGCTAGAGCGCGATGGTGCAAACCCTCCTCCTACCCGGACAACGCTGGGCCAATGCTGCCTCATGGGTCTCCCGGTCGTGGCCGGCTGCAACACAGCCTGGGATCAAACCCGGGTCTGTAGTGATGCCTCAAGCACTGCGATGCAGTTCCTTAGACCACTGTGCCACTCAGGAGGCCCTGTAAATACCTTTTTTTAGGGGGAGTGTAAATTGGGGAGTGATTATTAATCTCTTTAGATTAATATCATTAATCCTTCCTTACAGTCAGATTTATAACTGATAAGCAAAGCTCTCAAGTATTTTATTTATTTAATCAGTTAAGAACAAATTCTTATTTACATTGACGGCCTACCCCGGCCAAACCCTAATCCGGACAACGCTGGGCCAATTGTGCGCCGCCCTATGGGACTCTCAATCACGACTGGAATCGAACCAGGCTGTATCACAAAGTAGCCAGCTCTGTAATGAGAATGGATGGTTAAGGAGGAGGTATGGAGAGGTGAAGAAGACCTACAGCACTGTTTTGCACTTGTGTTTCCCTGTCAGGGATGGGGTCCTAAAATAATTAATGACTGGTACTAATAAGTCCAATAAAACACACACGCACGCACGCACGCACGCACGCACGCACGCACGCACGCACGCACGCACGCACGCACACACACACACACACACACACACACACACACACGCATGCATGTATGCAAACACACACACTAATGAGGGCTTGTCTTGTAGCAATCTGGCTGAGTTGAGCTTAGGCTAGGTCACTGATTTATCAGTGTTGACCCGGACTCAGGATTCAGGAGTGGATGCTGGGGGCACACAGCAATGTGTGTGGCTGTGTACGCCCGGAGGGGCCCAGCAGGATAGCTGCATATCACTCTGTGCCATCTAAAGCCGGTCTGACAACCCTAACATCCCTGCCCTAAGTATGGGTTCTCAGTGAGGTATTCAGGGGTGACAATCCTAACTGCCCAGAGCTATACCTCTCAAAGGCTGGGAAACAGAAACAAGGGTGCTAGCCAGGTTCTTTATCCTCAGAGTCCTGCTAATAGCTCCTGCTGCTGCAGCTTATAACATAAGCAGAGGCAGGTTTTATTTCCCTTGCAGTTCCCCTCCAATGTAGCCATGCGAGACGGGTACATTGACCGTAAATGACTGAAAACTGATTTGAAATATTCAGAATGCATGTCGATTGATAAGAGCAGAGACTTTGAAAGCTAAAGGCGTTGGGCTAGATTTAGTGAGAACCTTTGCAATTATCAAATGGCCATGTAGCTGGTGTACTCTCTCTTCTCGCCTCCTGTTCCCCTCTCCTTTCGCTCTTCAGATACTTTATTTATCTGCCTTTTGGAATGGGATTTGATTCAGTAAGCTCACCTCCCTTTCTCTGCCAATTTCGTTTGCATTTTGCTGTCGCCTCTTCTCTCTGTGTGGTTAATGAAACCCGTGGCCTGTCATGTCACTAATTGGAAGGAATGAATGATTCAGTACTCTGGTCAACACGTCATCTAGGAGTGATGGGGAATTTTAAGTGGCTGGTGCGTATTCTTATTATTATAATCATATTTTAGTTTTTTTAGTGTCCTTTGCCCGTGGTGTCAGAGCTAGAGCTGTAATGACCTGTCATGCTGACATTGGCTAGTGTAATTGGACACTCCCGTGTTTCCACATGCGTCTTTCCACATGCGTCTGTGAGGACACTTTACTGTAATACCAGAATAGTAGTGTAGTGAGAGATGAGAGGTGAAATAGGACCATTCAATTCCATAAGCATGTTATGAAATGTTTCATTTGATAAAGCATCTGAAAAGATAAGGTGGGTGTACTTACATTGGAGTGAGCTATTAAAAGGAAGTGATTGAGGGAGCGAGTAAAAAAGGCTTGGCCACAGGTGTGCGTGCTTGTGTCTTTGTTTCATTATATTTGGTTGCCTCTGCTGGTCACAAGTAGTCATTACGTCTTTTATATCTTTTAAGTTAAGCACATTCTGTAATATGGTCACTGCACACATGCAGATTCTCAATTTTTTCAATCAAGAATTCTTCTTTCAAAAAGGGTCCATCCATATATCCATCATCAACTCATCAATTGAGTATTTTTCAGTGTTGATTCATAACTCTAGCTATTTTACAAAGGCAGCCTACTAAAACTGTATAAACCACATTCGGGTAAAAAATTAAATAATCGTAGGCCCGAGATTTAGTGGGTGACCCATCAACCCATTTCTCCTCTCCTGCTGAAGGACATTTTGTGTCTCCCACTGAGCTGCTGTCTTCCAAAAGGTGTGCTGGTAAAGGCCTTGTGTAAATGGATCCCCTCATAGACACCTGACAGCCCCAGTCCACGGTCCCGCACCCCCTGCAGAGAGCGGAGCAAGCTTAGACATTTTATCCTGTAAATTAGACTACACAGGGGATTAGGGATCATTTAGGAGAGCAGTGCATTATAATGAATAGCCTCTAATATCAGAGGTGAGAAACTAATGAAGCTCTAGGGCCTGTGCTAGCATGTCTCTTCTGGTTCTCTCATTCTCTCTGTCTCTTTTTCTCTCTCTCGCTCTTTTTCTTTCCCTCTCTGAGGCTGCTGTTTATTTTATGTTTGTCCGCATTTCTCTGAATCCACATCACGTAGAACTTTGGTCTTTGTCACCTTTGATTGGAGTGATGACACCAGACACAAATTTGACAGCTGGTCATTTTGTGCATAAATATTGTCTGTTACTATAGAGAATCTGTGTGATTTTACCTTAATAATAGGTCTTTATTTCTGGCATGCACATTTAAATAAATGACTAAATGGGGTTAATTAAACATGTCATAAGGAATGGTTAATAAAAGTTAGAAGTGAGATTACATCCTGTCTGGGGAGTGTTAAGGTATTGTCAGGTATTATGCCAGAATGTAACGTTTGCAGCTGAGCGCACATTAGTGAAATGTTATGTGTCAATATAGTATTTGTGTGTCTCTTCAGTTTGTCTCTCTTTGGTTTGTGCAAATGTGTGTGAGTGGAAAAGAAAGGACGCATTGTTGGGGAGGGTTGAGGTCTGAAGGCTGAGGGCTGGCATCTCTTGTTAAGGTCGTTCCACCTCCACCCCCCGTTCCTCCTCATTATCTTGGCTTTCTGCCCTCCCAACTCAGATTCTATCCTGACTCTCTGACTGAGTGTGAACCTATAGATGGCTGGCAGAAGGTTGTGTGTGTGTATGAATACAGCCCTCCTGTCGAGTAGAAATAACAGGTCTTATCATAACGGTCCATATTTGACCTCTTGGAAGGTGCTGACTGTGCTACATTGAGTTAAATTGCATTCTTGCACCGAGGGCTTTCTCCAGCCGGAGCAGAGCTATCCAATACATCCATTAGGGTCATTTAATCAGTGTTAATGACACACTCTTAAGATTATTAACATGATTAGAGCCACACTCGCTATGGATTCTAGAGTCTAATTCTTATTGAAGTGAAATGAGCCTGAGCCCTTTGAAAGACTTGAGTTGGCTCTTCCATTGTGGTCAGTGTTGGTTCTATATTCGCTAGATATCCTATCCCTGGTTTAGTGGTTTGATTTTGGTCAGGAATTTGTTCTCAGTTAGCTACAATCTGAGTGAACATCTACACGCACCACAGGTGTCTCCCCTCCCTCTCATCATGCTTCAGACTTAATCTCTCCGAGTGTAATCACTCTAATTTGGCCCCAGCTATTGATCTGAATACTGAAACAATCAATGTTAGTAAGGTAGAATCTCACTTTTGTACCTCAAAACATGTTTTCATTTCTCAGAAGCCCTTACTTCATTATTGTCGGGGCTCTCTGCCGTAATAAAGTAATGGGCTCGAATGCCGGCGGGTGAAATTATACATTGAAATTGATAACATAAAGCTAGAGATTACTCTTCAACTATGAGGGATGTGCCTCCTATGAACTGCCCTGTGAGGAATCATGGGTGGGAGTCTGAAGGCAGAATATATTGCTTCTAATGGGCCATCCTGGAGGAGAAAGAGTGCCTGTGCAGCCGTGCACATCCCACCGGAGGCCTCAAAACAGCGTGCTGCATCTTTCCTTAAAGGCAAACATTTCGGCACATATTTTATTTTCTCCCCCTGTAGACGTGATGAATGACGTCTCCCGGGCTACTCCCGCTGAAATAAAAGGCTTTTCCCTCATCACATTTGTATCAATTGTTTTATTTCTTCTGACAATGTTTACTCTGTGAGCGCTGTGGTAATGATCAGCGGAATAAATGCAGTTGGGGGAGGGTTGTGTAGCTCCTCCAGCAGAATGCCTCTCCTCTCCTTCTCTCCTCCCTCCCTCCTCTCTCCTCCCTCCCTCCTCTCTCCTCCCTCCC